>NW_027206401.1:47121830-47366830 GCF_024711535.1 Dipodomys merriami
TGCTTCAATATTCCTGGGGAATTGAATACTCATCTCCAGAATACCCAAATCCGCTGGGGTTCAGTCCCCTCCACAAAATGTTGTACTACTTATATTTAACCTATGCACATCCTTCTATTCAATTTAAATAATCTCTTCTCTAGATTACTGTTAATACCTAGTACAATGTAAATGCTGTGTAAATACTTGTTTTACTATAGTGTTTAGGGAATACTAATGAGAAAAATAATCCTATTACATGCTTAGTACATTTGTTTTTTTGTTTTTTCCCCCCAAATATTTTCAGTCTGTGGTTGGTTGGCTGTCTGGATGAAGATAATCAACCAGATTTTTATAGCCAGGTGAAAGCCAAAGCTAAGGATACCTTGAAGACAGTTTTCTTTATTATCCTACCCATTATATGTTTCCAAAGGATTTGTCTGTTTTTGTTCTTGTTTTTTTTATAGAAAAGAAAAGAAAAAGAAGATACATGTTCTATGTATTACTGTGTGAGAAGTCAGACATCTCAGAGAACGGAGATCACAAAATAGCTCTCAATAGCTGGGTACTGGTGGCTCAACCCTGTAATCCTAGCTATTCAAGAGGGTAAGGTCTGAGGATTGCAGTTCAAAGCTGGTCTGGACAGAAAAGTTTGTGAGACTCTTATCTAAACTATTCAGAAAAGGCTAGAAGTGGCACTGTGGCTCAAGTGGTAGAGTGCTAGCCTTGAGCAAAAGAGCTCAGGGACAGTGCCCGGATTCTGAGCCCAAGCCCTATGACTCACAAAAAAAAAAAAAGCAGCTCTGAATAAAAATTTCCTGAACACTCTGAGAATTTGGGGTCTGTGATCTTTTGATTCCACTGGCCTATCTCTAGAGATGAACTATTTTAGTAATAATCTCACAGTTGTTTCTTTTTGTTTACTTAGTAAAGAATAAACATGTAACCCCTCTATATTTTAAATAATAAATAATTTTAAATTTTAAATTTATATTTTAAATAATAAACATGTAACCCCTCTATATGTATTTTCACACACACAAAAAAAGAATAAACATGTAGTCACCAGTGGTTCACACTTGTACTGCTAGCTATTCAGGAGGCTGAGAGCTGGTAGATTACAGTTTGAAGCTAGCCTGGGCAGAAAAGTCTGGCTGATTCCATCTCCAAAATAAGCCAAAAAAAAAAAAATCCAAGCTGGTAGGCTAAGTACTGGTGGCTCACACCTGTAACCCTAGCTACTCGGGAGGCAGAGATGATTCAAAGCCAGCTCAAGCAGGAAAAGTGAGACTCTTATCTCCAATTAAGTAGCAAAAAAAGTCAGTCAGAAATGGAGCCATGGCTCAAATGGTACAGCTCTATCCTTGAGCAAAAAAGCTCAAAGACAGTGCCCACAACCAACATACCTACTCACCTACACACCCACATAGGAATCCATGCTGCAGATGGGCTCAGTAGAACAGTGCCCGCCGTTAGTAAGCAAGCTGAGCAAACTTTTTTTTTTGGGGGGGGGGGTCTGGTTGTGGGGCCTGAACTCTGTCCCTCAGCTCTTCAGCTCAAGGCTAGCGCTCTACCACTTGAGCCACAGCGCCACATCTGCCTTTTTTTCTTTTTGCCTATGTGGTGCTGGGGAATCAAACCCAGGGTCTCATGCATGCAAGGCAAGTGCTCTACCACTGAGCCACCTTCCCAGCTCCAAGCTGAGCAAACTTGAAGCCCTGCAACTGGCAAAAAAAAAGTCAACAAAGAAAGAATAAAGAGATATTTGTATTACCACTAAAGACATACTGACTTTACAGCATTCCAGAATACTCATATCAATTATCCTACAGATATTTAATGAACGCCTATTGAATATTAACTATTGCATATCAAGAGTTGGAGATGCTCATTACAAGATTTAATACTTGTCTCAAAAATCAATTAAGTAAAAATCATACTTGGCTTTCTCCCCATCCCCACCCCCATCATAGGGCTTGAATTCTTATCCTGGCTGCTGTCTTTCTCTTTTGCTCAAGACTATTACTCTACCACTGGAGCCACATCTCCAGTCCCAACTTTTTCTGTGATTAATTGGAGATAAGATTCTTATGTACTTTCCTGCCCAGGCTGGCTTTAAACTGCGATCTCAGATCTCAGCCTCATGAGTAGCTAAGATTACAAGTGTAAGCCACCATAGCCTGATGGGCTTTTGTCTTTTTTAAAAAAAAAATAAGTGTTTTATTGTAAAAATATTGTACAGAGGGGTTACAGTTACATGAGTAAGGTAGTGAGTACATTTCCTATCAAGCATTCAACTTTAAATCAGTTCCTAATTCAAGAAAGTCTTTCTTGAAATTAAGATAAAGAGATTTCCCCGTAAATTATTAAATTAAAAAAAGTTAACACAGAAGCTATTGATGCAGTGGATTTATACAAATAGAAGGAAAGCCCCTACTATATTTCATAACCTTCAAGGAGACAAACTTCAGGCATGTAAGTAATGTCCTTAAACCAATTCTTTGAGGTATTTTGAAAGACTGTACTTCAGGCCAACACCCCCTCCCTTAGACTTTCCCCAAATAAAGTTCCCAAGAATGAAAATCTTAAACCACAAGTGAAGATTTTCACTTCACAGGATAGATCTGAAGGCAACTGGGCCACAGAGCCAACTTTCCCCACCCACAAGGGATGAAGATCACAAGTAAAGGGAAGCTGGGCACAGCCACACACACCCAGAATTCTAGTACTCCAGAGGCAGAAGGAGGAAAGCTTTAAAATTCAAGGCCTTTATGGTCTACATAGTGAGTTCAAGATCAACCTGGGCAACTTAGTGCGAAACTGACTTGTAGTAACATTTAAAATAAAATAAAATTTAAATTAAAAAAAAAAAAAAGAACTGAGGATAGAGCTCAGGGGCAGAGTACAATGCATAAGGCCCTAGGTTCAATTACCGCTAGAATGGAAGGAAGAGAAGGAGGGAGGAGATAGGTAAAGGGACTCATAACGATTTTAGTTTTGCTTGGAGAAATCAATGAGCAGTGTTTTATTATGACAAAAGAAGATTGTCTCCTTTATGTCTCTAGTCCTGTGTCTGTGTCTGTGTCTGTGTGTATATGCCAGTCCTGGGGCTTGAGAGCTGACCTTGAGCTATTTTGCTCAAGGCTAGGACTCTATCTCTTGAGCCACAGCTCCACTTCTAGTCTTTTTGGTACTTAATTGAAGAGAAGAGTCTCAGACTTTCCTGCTCAGGATGGCTTTGAATCATGACCTTCAGGTCTCAGCTTCTTGAATAGCTAGGAGCCACCAGCACCCAGCTGATTTCTCTCGTTTTACTGAGGCAGATCACTTGTAGAATGAGCTTGGGTTTAATGGTCACTGAGCAACCATGGGTTTTCTCTTTAGCATTTCTGAACATGTTTCTTCACCTGTGAAGAGGGCTGGGGTGCCTGTCCCCTCAGTGCACTCAGTGGCTATGTTTACATCTACTATGTTTACATCTACTTCCTTCCCCATAGACTGAAGTTCCAAGCTTTTCAGTTTCTCAGACCTTCCCCTGGGAACCTAGCAATGTCCACACATTTCCATTCATAAGAGCTCTTCTCCCCGCCCCCCCTACCCCCCACACGAAAATCCCAGTCAGTGGTGTTAAAGGGGAAAACCACTCACTGACAGACATATACAAATATGTATGTATAAACATATGCATTCTAGGAAAGATTCAAAGGGCTGAGGTGGCCTGGTGTTTTATCCTCTGTTTTTATCTCTGATCAACGGCCACTCTCCTGTCAGGAAATGACCCAGTGCACATCCGGCTTTGTCACTTGGCCTCCTCCTACATCCCATTCCTGTCCAGGGGATAGGGTGGGAGGGAGTATGAAGGGGGTGGGAGAGTCTTTCCTGCCACCTTCCCTGCTTTCTAGGCTATTGGATAGCCCTTCCCTTAGGTGTGTGGAAGGGTCTGGCAATTTCTATATAAGAATAGGACAGTTTTATTCAGGAACTGACCTGCTGTCAGCCTACCTTCCAGTTCCCATCTCATACATGCAGCCTCCTCATTCCCTGCATAAGAACCATGCTTTTAAGGCAGTATTTCCAGTGGTGATTTTCCCTCAGTTAGAGTCTGGAGCCGACTGTAAAGCTACTCCAATCTTGCCAACCATTGTACAAATAGGAACCAACCTATGAGTCCTCGGGCTTTTGACTCTCTGTCAGGAAATACGAAACAGAATCTCCCCAGGTTCCCCTCTCCTTGGCCCATCAAAAATGAATCAGAAACAAGATGATCCTGTGCTTGCTGGAAGCTTCAAGGCTGTGATTTGGTGTCATTTTTCCAATGAAAATAGGTGAATGAGTGCTGTGTGACTGCATTAGCAGCACTGGTGTTGGGCCCATGCAAGTCAGCACACACTCATATAATCCAAGCTACTTAGGAGGCACACATCAGGAAGATTGAAGCTTGTGAACAGCCCAGGCAAAAAAGTTAGCAGGAGCCCCATCTCGATGAAAAGCTGGTCATGTTAGTACATGCCTCTGGTCCCAGGAGGAGGCCATAGATAAGAGGATTGTAGTCTAAGGGTAGCCCTGGGCAAAAACAGGCAAGGCTCTGTTGGGACAATGACTAAAGTAAAATGGGTGATGAGCATAGTTGAAGTGGTAGAGTATCTGCTTAGAAAACATACTTTCTAAGGAGATACTTTCTTTTTTCTTCTTCTTCTTTTTTTTTAATGTCGGTCGTGGGGGCTGAACTCTGGGCCTGGGCGCTGTCCCTCAGCTCTTCAGCTCAAGGCTAGCGCTCTACCACTTCAACCACAGTGCCACTTCTGGCTTTTTCTGCTTATGTGGTGCTGAGGAATTGAACCCAAAACCACTTCAACCACAGTGCCAGTTCTGGCTTTTTCTGCTTATGTGGTGCTGAGGAATTGAACCCAGGGCCTCATGCATGTGAGGCAAGCGCCCTACCACTGAGCCACCTTCCCTTAAGGGGATACTTTCTAAGTCAGCCTGGGAAAACAAGTCTCTAAGACTCTTATCTCCAATTAACCAGCAGAGCCAGGCCTTGAGTTCAAATGTCAGTACCACCAAAGAAGAAGGAAAAAGTAGGAAGAAGAAGAGGAGGAGAAGTGGGTAACTATGCTACAGGGAGATGGGTCAAAATAGTGGGGGGATATATTTGATCATATTAAAAGATCTGAAAAATGTAGAAAAGTTCAAGAAAAATATCTGTCACCCAAGAATGTCCTTGCTGTTATTTCAATCTGGTGTTACCTTTTTTCTTCCTGATTGTCAAAATTAGTCTAAGCTATAGTTCTGTTGTCCCTTTCCTTCCTCGTTAATGATACATCACATATTCATGAGTTGTAACAGTGAACCCCACACAGGGCTGAGTTCCTCCATCTGTCCAGGCACCCCACAGTGACTCAGGATTTCCTTTGTGCCTTAGGATGCATCCTTGGCCTTGCCCTGAGTTCAGTAGTGGACCAAGTCCCCAAATCTCCAGAAGGACAGCCTATAAGAGCTTACAGGGGCCAGAGCCAATCCTGGAAGCCAGACCCCTCCCTTCCCAGATGAGAAAAATTAGGTCGAAGTCAGAGCCTAGCGCAGGACTAGATCCAAACTCACTTACCACCTAGGTTCTGTTTCCACACACCACATCCACAAGTATGATAAAGCTTCCCCTTGAGTAGACTTGGGTGGAAAATGCATGAGGCTAGCACAGGATTTATTTACTACAAGCTTCTCAGTAGATACAGAGGGCTAATAGAATGGGGACAGGTTTGGGGGGGAGGTTGGTGGCAGGATGCAGAGGATCCAGTGTCCAGCTGCTACCACTCAGTGCAGTGCTTACAGAGAATGGGGATGCAGGTTGGGAGTGTCAGCTCTGACCAATGGGAGTAGACCTTCTTGGCTTGTACCCTGTTAAGAGCCACCTTTTATCTTCTGGGTTATTGCATCTTCCTGGGACTCCTGTTTGCCTAGGCTGCTTTACAATAGACAATAGGAGAGCCTTTAAAAATATAAAACTGCTCCAAACCTGCTGTGACTTCCGTTTTGTGTGTGTGTGTGTGTGTGTGTGTGTGTGTGTGTGTGTGTGTGTGTGTGTGTGTGTGTGTGTGTGTGTGTTTACAGAGTAAAAGGAAATGTTCTTAAAACATCCACACAAGCTGGGCACCAGGGGCTCATGTCTGAGGAGATTGAGATCTGACAGGATTAAGGTTTGAAGCCAGCCTAGGAAAACAAGTCCCTAAGACTCTTATCTCCAATTAACCAGCAGAGCTAGAAGTAGAGGTGTAGCTTAAGTGGTTATTGCCCTAGAAAAACCCAAGGGAGAGCATGAGACTCTGAGTTCAAGCCCTAGTACTGGCACACACACACACACACACACACACACACACACACACACACACACACACACACACACACACACACACACACACACACAAAGTGAGTGAGAAACGAAAATGTCTACACAGCCTTGTTCCAGGCCCCCCAGTTCCCCAGTTCATTTGTGCCTCTGACCTCATCTTATCTTCTCTTGTTGACTCAGCTATAGCCATACTGGCCGCTTGGACCTTTTACTAAATTGTGTGCAGTAGGATGTAAGCTCTAGGAAGACTGTGTGTCTGTTTGATGAAGTAACCAAAACCTGTGGTTATAAGTCAAAAACACCAACAGCAGTCAGCATAGGGAGAAAGGGAAGCAATTTACTAGAAAAACTCATTTAATCCAAGGGCAGAAAGGAAGCCTGGATGCCAGTAGGGTTTAGAATTCAAGGAGAGAGATCTTGCTCTCCTGTTTACCCCTTGATATAACTTTACCTTCTTCTCTGTGTATATTCCGGCTTTTCTTGCTTCTCTGGTTCACATGATAAAATCTGGTCACCCTAAAGCTTGAGTTCATATCAGCTACTGTTTTCTTGTATACAGAATGCATCAGGCACTGGCTTGGGCTGCATCAACAAAGCAAAGTGTTTTGCCTTCATGGAGCTGACATTTGGGAGGGAGAGAGAGAGAAAAAAAGAGAGAGGGCAAAAATATCACAAGTAGAAGCTAGAGGATAGAAAGTCTGAAGAAAGAAAAATGGAGTGGAATAAGGGAAATCTGAAATATGAAGTGGAGTTAGGGTAGGCAATATTCAATTTTAACATGGGCCAAAGGAGTCTTCAGTGACAAGGTACGCTCTAAGAAAGACTTTCAGTTACCATAGAGACCAACCTAGAGTACTGCTAAATCCACAGAGAAAAGCTCTGATTGGTCCAGCTTCTTCCAGGTATCCAACTTGGGTCCAATTGACTATTACTTGGTCATTAGAAAATATAAGCATGGTTAACAGAAGTCCAACCCTGTGAGTGGGATGGGAAGGTCAAAGTCAGTTCCAAGGAATGGGGGATCATCCTGAGATGGAGACATCGCCAAATGCATCTGCCGCTAGAGAGATTTATGGACTTCTATATTTGCAACTAGAGTTCTTTTTTTGTTTTTTATTTTTTGTTTTTGCCAGTCCCAGGGCTGGGACTCAGTGCTTGGGCACTGTTCCTGAGCTTCTTTTTGTTCAAAGCTAGCACTCTAGCATGTGAACCACAAGTGCCACTTCTGAGAAATCAAACCCAGGGCTTCATGCATGCTAGGCAAGCACTCTACCACTAAGCCACATTCCTAGCCCAACCACTAGAATTCTTGAGAGGACTTTATACTTTGATTTTGTTTATAAGTCATATTCCAGCTGTTCAGGTGATTTCATCTGTTGGATGTCCATGGAAAATGCAATTCCATTCCATCCCAACTCTGACACATTTGTAGGACAGTGGTTTACTGCTAATGTTCTGATGAATTGCTGAAGGCAAGAGACAGATACGGTGGTGCTCAGATCCTACTTGTCCAGTAGTGTCTGAGAGTAGTGGTACATGCCTCTAAGCCTAGGTACATGGAAGGTGTAGAAATATCATGGTCTATGGCCAGTTGGACTAAAGTGTAAGACCTTACCTAATAAAGAAGGACTAGAGATGTGACTCAAGTGGTAGAGTGCCTGCCTAGTGAACATGAAGCTCTGGTTCAATACCCAGTACCACCAAAAGAAAGAAAAAAAGAGAGAACAAAGAAAGGAAAGAAGGAAGAAGAAAGGAAGGAAGGAAGGAAGGAAAGAAGAAAGAAAAGGGAGGAAGGGAGGGAAGGAAGGAAGAAAGGGGAGGAAGGGAGGGAAGGAGAGAGGAAGGAAGGGGAAGAGGGAAGGAGGGGAAGAGGAAGGAAAGTCTGGAACAAAAAGGAAAGAAAAGAAGAAAGAAAACACCCAACATGCATTGACTCAGAATAACTACAAATGATGTACCACTCCCTAAACCATAGGCTAGGTTTCCAGTTCTGAAGGAGGGCTGCTCATTTGTAGGAAAAGCAAACTGGCTTCCCAATTCTAACTGAAGGACTTTCTTGGAAAAAGAATCATAGAGAAGTAAAGGATCAGGACAGAGCGATGCATGAAACACTGGATGATATAATGGCAGAAGCTGTAGGGATCAGTTTATTTCCTTCTACTAGAGACAAAATGAAGAATGGGAAATTTGTTAAGCCCCCAGCCTCCTGCTATTAAGGAAAACCTAGAAGAATTTTGAGCCTGGAGAACTAGTTTAGAAGACCCTCCAGTCTCTACAGCCTTATCCTTTGAAAAGGACATGACTAATATTTTAAACATATGAATTTAGAAATACTGAGATCCCATGATTAGAGCAAAGTACTGTAAGAATCTTCTGCAGCTTTGTTTTTTTGTTTGTTTTTGTCAGTTGTGGGGCTTGAACTCTGGGCTTGGACATTGTCTTTTCAGCTCAAGGTGAGCACTTTACCACTTGAGTCACAGAGCCACTTCCAGTTTTCTGGTGGTGTATTGGACTTTCTTGCCTGGGTGGCTTTGAACCGTGATCCTCAGATCTCAGCCTCCTGAGTAGCTACGATTACAGGTGTGAGCCACCAGCGCCCAGCTTCTTCTGCAGCTTTGTGTAGTTCAGATGAGGCTATGAGGTAATGCTGAGCCCTGAGCTGACCTTAAGAGCATAAAAATTCACTCCTCCAGATTTGCAGCCAGTAGACATGAAAGCCCTGATAGGTGGGATTCCTTGCTCTTGAACTAAGGTAGAGAGATGGCATTGGCATCTAGACTTACTTTCTTTGTTATGGCCAAAAGCAGAGCATACATGTGTTTGTGGCTCTAGGTCTCTGGGGTCCTTTTTAGGGGCTGACTGTCAAAGCTATCCAAGCCTGATAAACAGCAAGTTATGCTCTCTGAAACAAAGTCTTGGTTGTGGCTCCCACCAATCTAAGATGCCAGAGGCTATAGGGAGCCCCTTCGTAGACAAAAGAACCTTTGTCCCTGGGGTCATCTTTGATCATCTGCCTCCTTCATTGCAAGCAATTAATGTATAATCACAAGCAAAACTGAGTGTTTGCAAGAGTCAAAACAGGAAAGATGTTTTCTGAATTGCCTTTGAGTCTCAGGAGAATTCTAGCACTGACTAGCCTGCCGATCTTGTTATAATTACCTGGGCTTCCCTTTCATGGTTTAAAATAGATCCTTCATAGACTGTCTCCGCCCACACCTCCCTTCTGAATGTTAAGACCACACAGCAGGGACCTCAAAAGCATTTCTGGAGACTGAGAAGGCCATATAGAAATATGGAAATCCTAGACTGTGTAGACAGGCTGGACTATAAAGCCAAAGGATCTTGTATTTTAAAGTTAGTAGGAAAAATGCCACCATGGGTTTTTCAGAACAGAAAGAATGCCTCAGGGATGCAGCTGGCACTGTGAAAAGCCTCTGGAAGTTTTCTGCTGCACCTTGACACATCTCCCAAGAATCAGACGTCAAGGCGATCACTCCACTCTGCCTGGAGTGGGTCCACTCCCTATGCTAGCCCATAGGCTCAGGCTGGCCTTGAACTCATGATTCTCTTTCTCTGTCTTCCCTGTGCACAACCACACCAAACTTTCTCTGCTTAGAGCAGGATTACCCAGTTCTGGGCTTGATCTTGCCCCTGAAAAATCTATTGCTAATGGAAGAATCAATACAATCCCTGAACTTCCCATTTTGGATTGGATGTCTCATCTACCTCAGAGCTTCTTTCAGAGCTTCTAGGAGGATGATGACAAGGGATCTGCCAAGCAGTGCATCTATCCTGTAGGGGACAGGGAGCACAGTGGGGCTGTGATGCTTGGGGCAATCATGCTTTCATCCTGGGGCAGCTGGTGACATCTGCTCAGCTCCTGACATCTCCAGGAGATGTCTTCAAGGTCAGATGTCATCTTTCTCTCTTGAATAACTTCAAGAAGTTGTACTGGAGCAGCAAATGAGTAATACTTGGAGCCTTTTATGAAAAGAACGTATAGCTGTTATGCAAATTGAGATAACTTGGTGTGTGAATCTCTCAAGGCTATTTATGGCTCCAGATATAGAAGCATTGGCTGTGTTGGGAAGAACACAGGCTCTAGAGCCATATGGATATGAGTTCAAATTCTAACTCTTGACACTTTTTAGTATGTAGTTGTGTATGTAGCAAACCATGCACCCTTTTTTGAGCTTTAGTTTCCTTATTGGAGAAATAGAGGCAGCATTTTCCCCCATCTAGCTGTTTTGGAGGCAAGCTGGCAGGATCAGTCAGCACAATGCTTAGCATATAGTAAGTAGCCAATAAATGGTAGTTGTATTTTCTGTTGACATTGGGGAGGGAAGCTAGAGAAGGCAGTAAAAGAAGTAGGAAAGTCTGGATGGTTGAAAGGTATATTAAGATGACTTCTCTGGCCTGTAATCCTAGCAATTCAGTAGACTGACATCTGAGGATTGCAGTTTGAAGCCAGCCCATGAGACTCTTATCTCCAGTAAACTACCAGAAAGTCAGAAATGGAGCTGTGACTCAAGTGGTCAAGCTCTAGCCTTGGACAGAAAACCTCAGGGACTGCACCCAGGCCCTGAGTTCTTGCCCCAGCACTGGCACAAAAAACAAAAAGCTAGAAAAGCAAATTGATAGATCAGGCAGCTAGAACTTCAAATAGGGATACAGGTGGATCCATTGCAACAATGAGATGTACAAGTCGTTATGTCGAAAAATGAACTTTGCAACTTTGGTGCAGGAGGGGGGTGGGGGGAAGATGGGAAGGGATGGGAAGGGGAAACTAAGGAGGAGGCTACAATGCTTGATAAGAAATGTACTCATCATCTTGTTCATGTAATTGTAACCCCTCTGTACAGTATTTTCACAATAAAAAAATAAAAATTAAAAAAAACTTCACTGGCTGTCCTTTCCTATCTTTCCTTCCTATTCTTTTTCCTCTGTAGAATAAAAAAAAAGCCACTCACTTTGCAGCCTTGCTAGCAGAAAAAGATAGTGCTGAAGGCATGGTTATAGCCAAAGGGAGGTGGATTGAGCTCTTCTGTCCTGGTGAAAAGAAGTCTAGTGTAGTTTTCTCTTCCCTTCCTCCTTAGTATGATGTACGGAGCTGAAACAGCCATGTTGTAGCCATGAGTAATAGGCTGACCTTTGAACAGCCACAAGAACATTCTTAGATTCTCATCGGCAACACTGAGCTGTCTGCTTACTTTGGGGCTTCTTAATTTTCTAAGGAAAATACCATCCTGTTTGTGACGTAGGGGTTTTTTATATGCTTACTTTTGAAAATTCTTAATCAGATAATTAGCTTTGTGACAAGTTTCTAAAATGCTTTGCTTTCCTAGCTAGAAAAAAAATCGAGTCACTTTGACTTCCTATCAACTCTCAGGAGCACATACTTTACTGGCACTAAATTAATCCTAAATACTGTAATGAAAATGAACATATACTTATGAATTTATGCATACACGTGGATGTTTAGGAAACCCAAGAGTTTTGTTTCACGTGCAATTACTGACCTTCAGTGTGCATACGTGCACCACAATCACCGTGGAATCCCCTAGCTCACCGATGCCTAGCTCTAGCCCTGTAGTTTCTGGTTCTCTATACCTCCAGTAAGGTAGACCATCACAAATGCTTACAGCTCCATGGCACTTGAGTGCCAGGTGGGAAGTACATGGTAGCCATCCTTACCAGAGTCTTATGCCCAACAAACTCATTCTCCTCAGTCATCAACTCTTCAAAGGGCAGCTTCTAAAGGAGCAAAGGCCTATGGGAAGCTTGTTCTTACTGTACTATTTTTTTACTGTATTACTTTAATCCAACAGAATTATTGTATATAATAAAAGAAAGTTATTGGGTCCCATAAAATATAGAATTTATGTATGATTTTTACTGTAAGCTATCCAGGTTCCTACTTTAATTTTACATAGCACATGGTTAGAGTTAAGTTCATTTAACCTGTGCAAGGACCAGAAATATCAGAGGTGCTTCATTATCTTATTTTATTAACAGATAATCATTCAACCAATGGCTGGGTACGGTAGCTCTTGCCTGTCTCTAACTGCATGGGGAAGCCCAAATAGAGGATCATGGTCCAAGTCCACCTAGACAAAATATATTCCATTTAAAAAATAAGTAATACAAAAAAGGACTGGTGGAATGGTTCAAGCGATAAAGTGCTTGCCTAGCATGCATGAAGCCCTGATTTCAACCCCAGTGCCATTGTTATTGTTGTTGTTTTTTAAATCAGGGTTATGAAAGGCAAAGAAAAACTGAAGGGCTATTCTAAATTGAAGGACATTAAAAATACATAAATGAGGACATGCAATATCTGGACCTGGATTGTGTATTTAATCTGACAAAAATAGTAGCTATTGGGATCTTGGATGATGCTTCAATATGGACTGTAGACTAGGAGAAATATGTGGCAAAAAAATAAGAATACGTATTAAATTTCCTAATTTTTATTAGGAAATTATTATTATTATTATTATTGCAATTATGTAAGAGAGTGTCTTTGGTGCTACAAAATGTATATTTGAAGTATTTGGTGTATAATGTCTCCATTTTATGTTCAGATGGTTTGGGAATTTATGCCTAGATAGATAGGAACTCATAAGGATAGGAAAATAAAAGGAGACAAATGGTAAACCATGGATAAGGCTAGGTTCCCCTTTAACTATCCACACAACCATTTTAGAAGTTTGAATTATATCCAAATAAAAACTTCCTAAGACAATGCTCTCATCTGATCAGTTGGTTTGTTTTCCTCATTTATGTTTTTTTTATAATTATGTGTATATTTGTAGTAAAATCCAAAATATTTCCATGTCCTATGTGGCAGTTCCTGTGTCCAAGGCTCACATTGTCCATTCTTCTTTCTTAGTTATCCTGCTTAAACCAGGCCAGGCCTTGAAATATGCATCACACTCACCTTGGAGACTAAGAGCTGTGTCCTTACTGGAAATGTTCTTCCATTTTCCAGGATACTTGCCTCTTCTTCAATGTTCAGCTATCAGTGTGAAGCTCACTCCCCCACCACCCCAGGACCTCGTTTATCCTTCTTTAAATTAATTCTAGGCAAAGCACTGGGCATTCTGTGTTTTACTTCTCTGACTGTTAGTTATTATCTTATACCCTACTGGAGTGAGAGCCCATTAAAGCAAGTATTTTTGTCATACTTACAGATGGAGATATTACAGGCCCTTAGTACATGTTCAGTAAATGGTTGCATAATGAAATGTTTGCTACACCTTTTGAAGATACTGTACATTATTTTTTATTTAAGTAAGTCTAGTAATAGAAAGAACTTCCTACTCCCCAGTTATGGGGACTCTTTCCTTCATAACTCTAGGGTTTCAAGTCCTAGGGATCTTTCCGGTTCTGTTGAGAACAATAGACATTTTGTTTCAGCTCCTTTTTCTAGGGAGTCAAAGCTCATTAAAACTCTTTTCCACAAGCACCCTTGGGGACCAAGGCAATTTCTAAGAGGACAATGGCTATTATATGCTTCGAACTTCCCAGAAATGTGCCTGCATCTCATAAACAGAGGTATGAGGGGATTATTTTTATCCTCATTGTTTGGATACTATTATTGAAATCTCTTCATACACCAATTCCTATGAGCCCATACAGTAAGTAATAGTTGTTGTAAGTTGGGGACCAAGAGAGACATCTGATCCTGCTGTCTTCTGACAACTCTGAGTGGGGTCTCAAATATGCTATATGAATTGTCAGTGGCAGGTTTGTCGTTTCTTTTTTTAATTTAGGGGGTAAATCTTTCAACTTTCTGAATGACGTGTGTGGTCTACAGAGTCACCAGCCTGGACTCTCTTCATACTGGTGACCTAACGCCACAGTTTGCTATATTTGTTTCATTCAGGAATGGCAGACAAAACGCTAAGGATTACATTTGTGAAAGAGATGGTTGATCAAGTCCATAAAATGTATACCTGTCATCAGTCATCATCTGTCTGTTACTCCAGGAGACCTGTCAAATGAATGCTCTTCGAAATTGCTTCTAAGTACTCAGGAATATTGTCTCTTCCCACTAACCTTCCTACAGGGAGCTGGCTTTTCCAGAGAGAACAGCAGAAATACTGCTGATGTAAAAAAAAAAAAAAAGATTCTCTCCTAGAGACTGTTTCCTAAGAGGTTGGTCCTGCTTTTGGTGGCATCACAGGACCAGATGTGACCAGATATGACCAGATGTGCATGGTAAAGGGATGCAGCTCAGAGGTGTCAGGGGAAGATAGGTTAATCACACTATCTAATGAAAAGCAATGAGTTGCTGCAGCCTGAGGGATGAGAGGTTAGAGGCATACACACACTTGCTCACAGGTGTGCACAGGAACATATGGATGGGGAAAGTACAAGATGTCCTGTGAGAAGATGCTTGTGTTTCTCTCAGGTATAACCAACTCACCTGCATCAGGTTGATGACCACAACCTCTACTGCATGGAATCAGTGTCCCTGGCAGCCACCAGCTAATGTAAACACCAGAAATCATTACAAATAAAATCAGCACACACTGAAACAATGGGTGGAAATCAACTGTAGGAGGATTTAGAACGTATACAGTGTGGTAGCATCTTGCTTTCTATTAATTACAAACTGAGTTACCTTGGCCATTTTTATTACCCTCCTAAGCCTCAACTTATAATCATGTAGAAAATGGAGATAATGATGATACCACCCCCCACAGTTAATGTAATGGGTGAGCATTAATGCAGTAAATATAAATCCCTAGCCTGGCTTATGGTAAGAGTTCCATAAGGTATTGAAGACATTAACTATCACAACTACTTTCATTTAATCATTAAGCACCTAAAAGATCTCAATTGCACCCCTGCTGCTTTAATAAAAGCCAAACACAAATGTAGCTATGGTACTTACTAGACACTATGTTGAAAATGAACTATACAACTCGTGGGTGGAGCTGGGAGGGGAAAACTGAGAGAGAGTGAGGGATGGGGTGACATTGTCCAAAAAGAAATGTACTCATTACCTGACTTATGAAACTATAACCCCTTAGTACATCAGCTTTATCATAACAATACAAAACTGAATGAAAACAGAAAGGCAAACCCTCAACAGATACTGGTGGCTCTGTCTGTAACCCTAGCTCATTGGAAGCCTGAGAATAGGAGAATTTTAAGACCAGCATAGGCAACAAAATTTGCAAGACGTTTCAACCCACAGCTGGGTCTAGTGACATGCACCTGTCATCTCAAGCTAAGAAGGAGGCTGTGATTGGGAGGATTGCGGTACTGGGTCAGCCTAAAACAGAAAAGTTTCCATATTCTCTCTCTCCACAGAGTGAAGCTGGATGTGACATGAGTCATGTGATTCCAGTAATGACAGGAAACTGAATGTAGATGGATCAAATGCCAGGCACAGCAGGCTGGGGAGAGAAAATAACCGGTGAAAAACAGGGCTGTACGCATGGCTCAGAGGTATTATACCAGCCTAGCAAACATGAAGCCCTGAGTTCAAACCCCCATACTGATCTAAAACATAAAAGTCAAATCTCCTTTGTGGTTTACATGGACCTATGCAATATCTTCCCCACCTGTCCCTCAGGCCAAATTCCATCTTGTTCTTAACTACCCTGCTTGGACAAACTGAACATCTTTCTCTCTGAGACCAAACATCTTTCTTACCCAGAAACACGTCAAACTCACATTCACAGGGCTTTTCTATAGATTTAGAAAATAGGCTTATATGCCATATTTATCTACTCAGTCAAATAGCATCATAGTTGATATAAATACTGAAGCCTGAATTCCAAGGACAGGATCCAAAAAATAATATAGTCAGGAAAGAAATAAGCAGACTTCATACAATCCACCCTGGAGTCCAGCTCCTGTAAGTCAGTTTATGTACTAAGCCTGATTCTTAGGATCTCTTCAAGACAGAGAACTACATTTGAATAGCCACCACTACATTTGAATAGCATATTAGCCATGAAAACCCTAAAGTTGAGAGAAGATAACCTTCCCAGAAATTGTTCATAATTAGTGAACAATTAGTCATAAAGCCAGACTCAACCCATCTACTGGCACAAAGATTTTCAGAGTGGCTTCTCCCATCAGTTTTAGAGGCGATTCCAGCCTATTCCATGAGAAGTGCTACTTCTCCAAGGGGATGGCTTTGAGGACAAGCCTGGCCACTCTGTCCTAGCCACAAGTCCCACTGGGCACTGGATCTGCTTTCTGAGAATCTACCCTTCTTCCTTTCTTCAATCCCACCCTCTATGCCTCCACATTCCATCCAGGATCCTTTCTAGATCTTTTCTCTTTCTAGCCCTTTATACTCACTCTCTTCCTTCACCAAATGTCTCCTAGAAGAAACTGAATCTCTTGTTATTGTATTCTTAACATCACCAGGAGCTTGTACAAAAGGCGAAATTGGAGTCCTCTCAAGACATGGAGGCTGAATCTGAATTTTAACAAGGTCCACATAAATCTATTAGGCTTGAGAAGCACTGATTGTACCCATTTCTTGGCAAAATCATTGTCAAATCCAAAAGTAATGAACTAACCTTAGCATATTTGTCAGTTCAATATCATACCCTTTGTGCCATCAGAGCATCTTTCCTCCAAAGCCTGGAATTGGCTTTTTGGCAATTCCACCTGAGTTCTCCTGTTTTTTCCATGAGCCTGGCCTTTCATCCCAGAGGTAACTAATTGGCTTAAATGAACAAGAACAAAATAAGATGGGAAAATGTTCCCTATAAAACTTAAGATTGTTATTCCCGTGTCAATCAATGTGAATCAGGCATAGAATATCACTGTTATTGTCAAATAAAACATCATAGATAGATGTGAATTCAACACAGTATCCATGTATAGGAGAGTCTGGTGATTTCCATTTCAAAAATAGAAACAGGAAGCAAGGGCTTAGATCATAGGATTCTCCTGCCTCTGTTCTGATGCTGTCTTGCTAGTAAAGCTTAATTTTATTCAGATCAATGGCTTGGTAGAGTACAATGTCCAAAAACATAGTTAAACCTACTTACATTTGTTGTATTAAGACATTTTTGTATTAGGACATCGTATTAAGACATTTCCAGAAAGTATTGTTCCAGATCAAATTTAGACAGTGCAACTTTATTTTCTATTTTTTTTTTTGTAGATCCTTAACTTAGGGCCTGTGCATTATTCCTTTCTCCTCAAGGTTAGCTCTCTACCACTTTGTACAACTCCACGCCCCAGGTTTTTTTTGGTGGTTAATTGGAGATAAGAATTTCATAGACTTTCCTACCCAGCCTGGCTTCAAACTGTGATCCTGATCTTGGCCTCCTGAACAGCTAGGATTACAGGCGTGAGACACCAGGACTAGGTGACAATACAACTTTTTAAAATCTTGCTCTCTAAAAGTAGAAGTAATTGAAGTCCCATAATAGTGTTGATTAATATTACTTCTAGATATTAGGAGTCAACTGTCATCTTCATCCACATGATGTTCATTCATATATATGTCCATATATTGTCTCCTTCTGAAACATCCAGGTCTAAGCCAATGATGTAGGGGTTGTGATTGAACCTCAGTAACAGTTCATCCAGGTGAACTACTACACCCTACATCCATGCGCGCACGCACACACACATACACACATGCACAGAAATAGAAACAGACATTAAGTTAAAGTTTGATTTAAAATGGGGCAAGAGTAAGAATAATTTAGACAATGCAACCACACCAGAAACTTCACATTGAAAAAGTGATTTTCAGGGCTAGGAAGTTGGTTCCGTGGTTGAGTTCTTGCCTTGCATGCATGAGGCCCTGGGTTCGATTCCTCAGCACCACATAAACAGAAAAAAGCTGGAAGTGGTGCTGTGGCTCAAAAGGTAGGGCACTAGCCTTGACTGAAGAGGTGAGGGACAGCACCCAGGCCCAGAGGTCAGGTCCCACAACCGACCTAGAAAAAAAAAAAGAGAAAAGAAAAAGTGATTTTCAGAAAAGGGTTATCAAAATGTCAACTGGAAATTTCCCTTTTATCACCCCCAGTGCCACCACTGCCCTCTGTGATGGGGAAGAGCGATTACTGTTTACATCTTATCTATAGAAAACTCTTGAAGAAAAATCATGGAAAAAAAAAAAAAAAGAATAACCATGGAAGGAAGTACATGATTCAGAGAGGTGGGAGACAGATGATTTTCCATCATCGAGGTAACTTAAATGATGTTACTTATTTCTTATATAAATCCCAAGCCATCTTACATTTTTAATGTGTTACTTGAACAGCTTTCTCTGATTCTACCTGAATTTTCTGTTCTATTTGTTTGCATTACCCTTTCGTTTACCTCTCATCACGCACAAGAAGTGAGAAGAAATTGACAAATATTTTCTCTCTTTAACACAGCCATTGATACACAGAAAGGCCAAAGGGAGTGTGGTGTGTGTGTGTGTGTGTGTGTGTGTGTGTGTGTGTGTGTGTGTGTGTGTGTGTGTGTCTGTGTCTGTGTCTGTGTCTGTGTCTGTGTCTGTGTGTGTGTGTGTCTGTGTGTGTGTGTCCTGGGCACTGTCCCTGAGCTTTTCACTCAAGACTAGTACTCTAACTTGGGAGCCACACCTCCATTTCCAGCTTTTTGGTTGTTAATTGGTCTCACAGATTTTCTTGCCTGGGCTGGCTTCAAACCTCCATCATCAGATCTCAGCCTCCCAAGTCGCTAAAATTATAGTCATGAGCCACTGGTATCTCGCAAAATATGCCTTTTAATGTTCATTTACTTCTTCTCAAGAACTTTAGAGGAAATAAAATTATGCTTTTAGGTAAATATTAAACTAGACCAACCCACTAATGGGTTGCTATTCCATTTCTTTCCCATGAAATAAAGTGAATACTTAGAAAAATGTGGAAAAATTTCCCCTGGCCACTGTTTTCTGTTTTCCATTCCTTCTTTCTTGTTTAATTTCCTCAAAGCACTTTTATGAAACTCATGCTTAATGAGAAGCCTTATCTCTTTCCCTGAAATAATTGACCAGGTAAAAGGAGTTGTCTAATTCTGTCTTTTAGAATAGTACCTTTGTGTCTTTCTAGTCCATCTTTTGAAAGATGGTTTTAATAGAAGACAATAAGAATTTGTGTTCAAATTGCTTAATTTTACCATCTTGAATAAAAAAAAATCCTATCTACTAAATGTTTTCAAACAGCTACTTATCTGTAATTTAACATTTCAAGCATGAAATATTCGATTTAGCCAACTAAGTTTTCTGGGGATTTATTCAGAGCATTTCATTTCTTGTTCTAGCTAAAGATTCTTTGCCTCCTCTTTTCTTCTTTCTCAATTATTCTTCTCTCTCCCTCCCTCTCTTTGACACTCTCTCTCTCTCTCTCTCTCTCTCTCTCTCTCTCTCTCTCTCTCTCTCTCTAATGTTCTAATATTCTGGGGTTTTTTTTGCTAATAACATGGTTAAACTTGTAGTTGTTGCATTAATACATTTCCAGAATGTATGTATTATCCCAAATTACAATTAGGCAACACAACTTTCTTTTTTGTAGACTGTGGGGCTTGAACGTAGAGCCTGGGTGTTATCCCTTGAGCTCTTCTACTCTTCCTCCCCCTCCCCACTTTCTCTCCCTGCTCTTTCTCTTTTTCTGGCAGTATTAGAGCTTTGATATTAGAGCCTGATGCTTGCTAAGCGAATGATCTAAATATTTTTTGCACTAGTTGTTTATTTTATCTCATTATTTTATTTCATTGCGTATTTCATTTTATTTCTTGTACTGGAACTCAGGACTTTGTGCTCTTGCTTGTTTTTGCTCAAGGCTGTCGCTCTACCACTTGAACCACCTCTACTTCCCCTCCTCAGTTTTTCTATCTGCACCTGCTGGATATCAGCTCTTGAAGGGCTGCAGAACAGACTTTGGTGTTATTTTAGTAACTTTACACTAACCCGACAATGCAATTTATAGCATCTACAAGGAGCCTTCCATGTTCCAATCAACTGTAGCTTCTTTGCTCTAGAAACTAGCACCAGATGTTACATTTCCCATGAGTCTTTGATTACCACAGCACCAATGGACCAAACAGAACTTGCAAAAGCAGCAAAGACATAAAGCTTACTTTTTTCAGCACTGGCTTCACACTGGTCTGACATAAAAGAAGAGGTTAAAGTTGCTTGGGGAAGTTGGCTATCAACAAATGGCTGGTTCTTTGAGACTGATCTGAGTTTTCCACTTGATGGGCTTTTAAGTACTCAAAATGCAATGCAATACCTCAAAGAGTTCTATGCAGTGGCCCGTGTTCTTAACAAGATGGCCTTGAAGTGCTTTACCTTTCAAAATAAAGCTAAGGTCACAGGTCTTGAAGAGTCCATTGCTGTGCTCTGAAAGAATCTTGCCCGACACATGACAGATATTTTTAAGGATAGAACTAAAAATGGCTAAGGCAATTCTGTTTCAGAATAAGAAAGTGATAGCAACCACACATCAATTTTCATTACTTTCAAATAATGAGGAGTCTGAATTTAAATATTTTGCCCTTGAAACTCTACATTAGAGCAAAGCCATCTGTTTTATGAAATGCATGCAGTTCAGACCACTGAAAGCCCACCCCTTGTTTATAAGCTCAGTCTATTTATGCTTATCTGCTCCTTCCAGGACCCAGCCTCTTTGCACCTGTTACCAAAGTTCAGTTGCTTACCCTTATGCCAGGTGGATAGGGACCACAGCCCAGGCCTGGACAAACATAAGACAGGAAAAAAGGAAAACTGGGAAACCCAAATATTCGATCTTAAAGCATTTGGTCATGTTCCATGAAAACACTCATTATTAGCACAAGGGTTTAAAATAATAATCAAATAGGTAAGAGCCATACTTAATATGATTGGGTAGCTCAACTGTTGGTTGCCTTTCTTCTCCATTCCATGTTCTCCCATCCTTACCGAATGTTTCCTCTTCTTCCTTTGTTCCTTTTCCCCTCTGTTCCAAGCCCAAACTGTAATGTCACTAAACATGTCATACTCTAGTTTATCTACTTGTGTCTGGTCCTTTTGCTTATCTAATTCATGCTACGTATCTCATCATTGAACTATTTTCTTAGAACTCCATTATATCTTCTTGTTCCTCTAGTTAAGAACCAGCACTAGCCTCTTGTTTGAAGTACAGTACAAAAGTCTTTCCTCATTGGGCCCTGATTTCATTCCTTGAGTCATTCCCTACCACTTCCTTTGAGGGAATAGCTACCTCTGATTGTCTGTAAGGACCATTTTTCCATTTTAAGTCTATCATGTTAGGATTCTGAGTGGTCAACTTTGATGGGAGGGAGTACAGGAAACCCAAATTACCTAAAAGGCCTGAGTGGGTACTCAGAGCAAAGGAAAAGCAAATGTTTAAGATACACCAAATATGGGTGCTCTGTACAGGTACTGAGAGTAGATGAGAAACAGAAATACAGTAGGGGTGTTCCTTTGAGACAGAGTTTAGATTCTGATCCTTCTGTTGGGGAGGATAGACAGCAGCCTTGAGGAATCTGGTTCTAGCCCACTGGCTCCAGGGAAAGAAAATCTGCCATAGCGAGGCTGCCAACCCAGGATCATAGAGACAGGCTGAACACCATCTTCTCCGTGAGTGGGGACACTTTAGAAGCAAAGTGGGTGCCATCCCCTCTGGAAGCCTTCTCTGACTCGTGTCCTGATCCTGAGACTGCCACTGAGCTCCCTTCACACCGCATAATTATCTACAGCATAGATGTTGGGGCATGTAAAGCAGTTATGTTTTTTCCTCTGCCTCTGCTACTATGAGAACTTGTTGAGCAACATCTGATAATGTGGAGCAGTCCAAGAAATGAGCCAAGCATTTGCAGAAAGCAAAGCCAGTGCCAGGTGACTCGGAAGCTCTTCTTACGAGCAGGGCCCTGTGTGACACAGCATTCTTCCTCAGACCCAGATCTGGGATGAGCACAAAGTTAAGGACTTGCTGAGTCCCTAATGCTATTTTCCATCTTCTAGGGTCATTTTCATTTCTTTCTCAGATTAAATACTGAAATCCAATACTATTACCACAGAGGCTTTAGGAACTTGATTTTTAAAACAAATGGTTAAAGCTATACCACTCATCAGGGTTTTGGCTGCCAGGGCTTCTATACTGGAAGTTTTTAAGTCTCCATATTTCCTTCTTAGCTCTATTTTTTAAGTGTGTGAAATTTCGGAATACTTCTCTTCGCAAGGCCTATTAGTATTAATTTTTAAAAGTCTACAAATTCATTCTAAACATTTCTTTTTTTTTTTTTCAATAAAAGGTCTGTCTTTGTACCATTGTGGCTAGCAGAAGTATAAAGGGACTATGGTGACTTGACTGTTCTGAGTTCACAGTAGTCTTTTTCCCCCTACTTTTTATTGGCATATATTAAATTGTACATAGTAAGGAATTTCAGTGTGATGTTTCAGTGTGATGTATTATATTCACCCTTTCCATTTTTTTTTCTTATTGCTCCTCCTCTCTCCCCTTTCTGCTTCTAGTCATGCCCCTTTATTTTCATGACCATGGTTTGTTTGGTTTTGTCAACCCCCCCCCCCGCCCACACACACCTCTGAAGCTTCTACAAATGGAATAATGCATACAATATTTGCCAAGACTGGCGGGACTGGCTTATTTCATTCAGCATGAACACATGGTCTTTTCTTAAAAAGGTAAGTAATGGTGGCCATTTTTAGCTATCTATTTATACATTAATTTCTTTATGCTGGGGATCAAATTCAGAGACTTACACAAGCTACCACTGAGCTACAACCTAGCCCTACTCTTTTTAAGTTAAAAAGTAAGTTTTGTCCAGATGGCTGAGTTTACAAAATATAGGGAGAGAAAAGCCATCCCTTGATCATCAAACTTGCAAGGAACATGCGTTCAGTTTAGTGTGAATCTTGGCCACATGCACAAGTGCTATACACATGATTTGTAAACACAATTAAGTCACTTCTTATCCCTTCATATCTTATTTAATTAATTTATTTTGTCATTTGTGGATCTTGAATTCAGGACCTGGGCACTGACCCTGAGCTTTTTTTAAAATTTTTAATTTTTTAATTTTTAAAAAATTTTTTGTTTTTGTTTTTATTTTTTTTTGTTTTTTTTTTTTATTGTGAAAATACTGTACAGAGGAGTTACAATTACATGGGCAAGATAATGAGTACATTTCTTATCAAGCATTGTTGCTTCCTCTTTGTTTCCCCTTCCCCTCCCTTCCCATACTCCCCCCACCCGATCCTCCCCACCCCACCAAAGTTGTAAAGTTCGTTTTTCAACGTAACGACTTGTACATCTCCTTGTTGCAAGGCTAGCTCTCTACTACTTTGAGCCACAGCTCCACTTTCAGTTTTCTGGTAGCTAATTGGAGACTTTCCTGATTGGGCTGATTTTGAACCTTGATCCTCAGATCTCAGCATCCTGAGTAGTTAGGATTATAGGCATAAGCCACCAGCACCCGGCTTTTACCTTTATGTCTTACGTGAATGAAGACCTTCTCCCAATTTTTTCTAGCTCCAATTAAAGAAAGTCTAAATTACCAAAAAATTGCACAAATCAAATGTGTAGTTTGGGATTGGAGATATGGTTCAAGTAGTAGAGCACATACTTAGCAAACTCAAGACCCTAGGACTTCCAAAAAATTATAAAACAAAAGGTACAGCTTTAGTGCAACTATCTTAGTATGAAGACGGTATATTTAACACTTTATGTCATGGTCCATCTGCAAGGTTGTCTGTGACTTATTTCCAGATGGAGCTACAGCCACACCATGGTAGCTTTCCTAATTGGATGTGCTGCTGAGAGAGACAGAGAGAAGGGAGGAGGGAAGCTAGCTTTTTGCCTGTTTAGAGCACATGGTTCTCTGTGAACTCTAATTCAGAGCACAGCTTAGTCTGTTGGTTAGGGGAATCTGGCCTGCAGGGCCTGACTTCAAAAACAGAAATAATGAGAACTCCCAATCCTGGTTTCTACTTTGGCCTTAACTAGCTCCTATTGTGCTCCATATGGCAGGACATATGTTTCTTGCTGCACACATTTAAAACATCTGAAAATAATATTTTCCTGATTGAGCAGCCATTAGGGATGAGGCAGCGTTTTCTGAGCAAAGAATTGAGTCAGTGGTGGGCCTGAGAGGCAGCATCACAGGGCAGCATGGGGGACAAGCACCAGTCCCTCACCACGGCCCTTCATCACTGTCATCTCAGATCCAAGAAGGGTTCCCAGGCTACTTGGGTAGAAGGCAACAGAGCCTCTTCAGTCTCTTCAGCTATCCCCTAGCCCTCCCACAACTCACAACAGCATCACTGCTACACAATGGGCCTTGCAAGAATAAAAATAATTAACCACACACCAAGTGTAAAAGCAGTAGTGAAATGTACATATTTTAATAGGTGCACTTTTGTAAATCATAGCTGTATTTTTTTTATGTAAAGAAAGATCTAGGCCCTGGAGATGCTCATTTACATGGTGGGTGAAAATAGAACACCCTTCTCTAATTAGCTTGGATCAGGCTGCATTGGGCCTGGCTGGAATTCTGGGAAACAGACAGTTGAGTTTTGCTGATGGTGTGGTCCTGAAATTCTGCAAGATTCAGCAGTGAAGACTGGTTGGCAAGGAGACTGAGGGCAGTAGATAGGGGACATGAGAAGATGTTTGGTGATCCATGGGTTATGAAAGAGAAGAAGACAGACAGAGCATTATGCTTCCATGTTGGCCTTCACTAGCTTCTAGTTGAGCACAAGAGAGCCTGATTCATAATAGAGGCTGAGCTAGAGAGGTGGAATGAAGCAGCTTATAGCAGGATTTGAGGAGCGAGCATCTGAATGGAGTTCAGGGGTTAGTAGAAGCAACTACCCTTGAAAAGTAAACTAAGCTGAGAGAGGTGCTCAGGGCACAGACAGGGAGGGAAGAAGGAAGGCAGGAAGACAGGCAGGCAGGCAGGAAGGAAGGAAGGAGGAAGGGAGGGAGGGAAGGAGGGAGGGAGGAAGGAAGGAAGGAAGGAAGGGAGGGAGGGAGGGAGGGAGGGAGGGACAGAAAGATGAAAGAAAGAAAAAGAACAAAAGAAAGACGAGAAAGAAAGAAGTGAAAGAAGAAGAGAAGGAAAGAACAAGCAAACAAGCAACAGGCAGAGGCAGCCAGGGGAGAAGCACATTAGAGGTCAAGGTGCTGCTGTGACCATTCTGACTACTCTTACCTTCACTGCTCAGTCACCATTCCTGAAAAGCTGACTTTCATTCTTTTCACTTGTTCCTAGGGGTCTCCTTCATCTTCTTTCCAAGCTTACTAGTCCTTCAGGTCAGCTCAAGACACCTCCCCTCCTGCTTTTCTGAAATTTTCTAGATGCCTTTGTTGACATCTCTCTCTACTCTCAACTCCCACATAATCCATTCACCTTTTCCTCTTCTATCCTCCATTACAGTGATTGATCCTTTTCTCTTTCAAAAGAGGGAAGTTTTGTTCCTAAAAAAATCAATCTTTCACTTCACAGTGTTCAACATGTGTCAAAGACTGTGTCAAGAGTTAAGCAGTAGCAAGACAGAAAAATCTCTGAGTTTTGTGCAGCCTACCTTTCAGACTTGATGCTCCAAATTCCATCCCAGATTGGAAATAGTGCCAGCATCTGTCAGCTTATTAGAAGTACTCAGTTCCTCATAGATCTAAAGAAACACAGACTGCATTTTAACAAGCCCCTACTCCCATCCCCACGTGGGTTCATGTGTACATCAAAGCTTGAGAAGCGCTGCTCTAAAGGAACAAATGATAAGCAGGTAGAAAATGCACAACAAAAATCAGGTTGAAATACTAAAAATGAATCAGGATGAGGGGAATGAGAAAAATAGTAGTGGTCAGAGAGTTCAAGCAGGAGTGACACCAATAAAATCCAAGGGAGATTTCACTGAGAAGAGACTAGAATCAAAGAAGCAACTAAAACAGAAAGCCATATGCATAGGCAAGCTCCATCAGAAACAGGTAAGTTGAATTAGCCTAAGCTTCAGGTAACAGAGAAAGACCACCCTCCTTGCTTTCTCTGAGGTGTCACCAGTCACTTCTTATACTTTTTTTTCATCATGTCACATGCTTTCTTTTGTTGTTTTCTTACTCCTCACCTAGGATGTCAACTGTCTGAAGACAGAGCCTAGTATTCGCATTCACTGTGCCAAATCCCCTAAAATTCTCAAGAAATTGGTGATAGTTGATGAAGGTACATCCAATCAGGTGAAGGAGAGATGGCAGGAAGGTGACAAGGAAACGCATGATACTGGACTTGTGTGAAGAGATCTGTTCCCAACAACAGGTGGCAATATTCCACTGGGAGCAGTAGCTAGTTCCGTGATGGGGCAAAACATCTATCCCAGGCCACTCAGTTCCTAGAACAGTACTACAAGGCAAGCACATTTTTAGCCTTATAGTTTATAGAACTAGGTAGATAGGTAAAGAATTAGGTGGAACCATATGGAAATGTCCTTTTAGGATATGCAAGAGGATCAAATATAGATAATCCTATATAGCTTAAATATAGTCTTATATCATATGGTTCACTAGGTGTAGAGTGATTACTAGTTATTAGCTAGAAATAAACTTCATAAGTGTCAGATTTCAGCTGCAAATGCAAATACAACTACCTAACTCAGAACGCCCAAGTTCAAGGGCAAAACCATTCCTGGAAGAAAGACATCACCTGGGAGTCCTATTATTAAATCTCATTATAATATTCATACAGTGAGGCAAAAGAGAGCATAGAGGATTGGAAATAATTGTCTAGGTGAGCTATAGCCATATGGTCTTCCCAAAATACCTCAATTTTAAGATGAAGCCTCCTTAATCAGCCTTCCAAAGGAATGAAATTCTGACACTTGCAGCCATGTAAATTAACTCTAAGGTCATTGTACTAAAAGACATAAGCCAGACAGGAAAGGATAAACTGTAGGATTCCACTTACAGGAAGTACCTACAAAACTGGGCTTTTAGCCCCCAGGCCCAAAGTCAGGAGTCCCAAGTTATATCCAGCCACTTCCCCCATATGCTAAGTAAAGACACATGGTGAATGTCAGAGAAAGGAAATTTCATACCTGGCAATCATGGGAAGGCAGTGTTTCAGGACATCTTTAGCTGTCTTCTGAGGTACAGACATTGACTTCAGGTTTAACAGGGGGACTCAGTGGTGGGAGAGGAGAAGTATATGCATAGTTAAACCAGTCCCAGGTCACAGAGGTGGCCTGGTTGATCATTCCCTCAATCTTTGTCCCTGAAGGAGTTCTGGAGAATTATTCTCACTTTATGACTCAAACAGAACAGAAACAAGGTAGCCTCCTGAGTTGCTGGCTGTCACCTTTAAGATGATAAAAAGGCCTGGTCTGTTCAAGGGGCAGTTTGCCTTCCACACAGGATGTTTATAAGTAAATGTTCTCTTTCTTGGAACCCAAGTGATTGCAAAGCGACTGCCACAGAGTATAGTTCAGATCAAAAAGGCACACATACAAAGTTGGGGGACTTTAATTCACAGAACCCACAAAAAGCATCTTTTCGGTTGTTCCTTATACTTAGGGTAATCAAATTCTAAAGGACAGAAGGTGGGAGGATCATGGTTGTGACTGGGGGAGGAAAAATGGGAAGTTAGTATTTAAAGCGTATGTCACTGAACTGCCCACTTAAAAGTGTCTGGAGTGATAAGTTCTATGCTGAGTCTATATGACAACAATGGAAAGGAAGCTTCTTGCTTCACTTCAGACTCTTCTATCATAAGCTTTGTTGGCGGCCTTGAGGCTGAAAGACAACGTCTCCTATTTCTAGTCCATATGTTCATGTCATACACGCATAACCATGGGCAAGTTATAATAATGATGGGGACAGACAATGCTTACTGAGCACCCACTGATTTAAGTGTTGCATATGTGTTAATGCAGTCAAAGTGCAGGAGAGTGCTGTAAAATGGGACTTTGGAATCTGTTTTGTTCCATACTTTCTCTCTTACAGTGTGTGTGTGTGTGTGTGTGTGTGTATGTGTGTGTGTGTGTTAGAAGGCCACCACCTTGCTCTTTCACTAGCGTCTCCTGCTGAGCTTCAAGAACAAACAACTCTAATGAAAACTGATGGAAAGGCAAGACTCTTGGAACAATCCTGATTCAGGCTCTTAAAGTAAATAACCATTTGACCCCAAAAGAGTCCCCTGGCTTCTATAACTACATTCCTTAATATTTATATCACCAGGACTTTAAATAGGTGAATATAGAGAGGCAGGGGTCTTACAGCATCATAGTGAAAATAATTTACCAAACCGCCTGCTGATACTCTCACAAGGTAAAAAGGAGATGAAATAAAACCTACATCATCTGGTTATTTTTGGAAAGACCTACGTATATATGTATGTATATAGTTTGTTTGTTTCACCCAATGTAATATCACAAGAAGGGCTCTATCTTCTTAGATGAAGGAGAATCATGCCCTGGTTGTGTGCAGTTTCTTCATTTCCATGGTAATATGACCACTTCTTATGCTGTCCAGACATGCTCATTGGAAACAGGGTACTTCAATTTGACCAAAGCATTGCTTTCATTCTTCTGACATGAGTGGGAGTGGATGGAGCTAAGAATTCTCTGTCATTGTTGCTGCTGCTATGTAGGTAAAAAAAAAAAAAAAAGAAAGAAAACCCTAGAAAATAAAGCAGGAATGATTGAAGCTCCAGCCTCAGCCCTGCAGGAGCAGGTATAATGTCTGTCAGTCCTTGGAGAGTAAAGCAGCCCACCTGCACTTGCAAGGCCTGTTGTTTTGCAAGAAGTCTTAGGTGCACACAATGAGATACAACGATGCTTTGTGGAAGACAATGACATCCATTCAAGTGCCTTTCATTAGCTCCTTTATACTCCACTGTTTCGCTCAGACTTGTATCCAGAATTATTCTATTTTATTAACCAGTCTTGTAGAGGCACAGGGGAAAAAAAGACACTTAAAAATGTGGGATGGGAGGCTGAGAGAGAGAAAAAAAGCAAGCAAAAAGGTAGTACTTTCACTTCATTCAACCCTGGTGTTCCTTCGTTCACCGCATGTAGAAATGCTTTCTAGTCACAGTTTTTTCCAGCTTTGAGGAGAAGAGCTGAAGGCTTCCCAGAAGCACAAATTCCCAAGTGTATGCTCGAGGTTTAAAATAAACTTCTCTAAAATGAAGTAGCCTCCATAGGAGGCAAAGGAAAATGCCCAGCTGTTGCTTTTCTTTGTATACTTGTTTCTTTTGTCTATTTTCTGTTGCTGTGACTAAATGCTACAGATCGAGTAAGTTATAAAGAGTAAAGGTCTGGTAGTGGGGCTGTGGCTCAAGTGGTAGAGCGCTAGCCTTGAGTTGAAGAGCTGAGGACAGTGCTCAGGCCCAGAGTTCAAGCCCCACAACCGACAAAAAAAAAAAAAAAAAAAAAAAGGTCTGGGAGTGGTGGCTCATGTCTGGAATCTCAGCTACTCAGGAGGCAGAGATTAGGAGGATCTTAGTTCTTTCAGTTTAAGTATGGCTTTAGGCAAAAGGGCAAGACATTATCTCAAAAATAACCAAAGCAAAAAGGCTGGGGGTGTAGTTCACGTGGTAGAGTCTAACTAATAGGTATGAGACTCTAAGTTCAAAACTCAGTAATGCTAAAAGGAAAAAAAAAAGAATAAAAGTTCATTTACCTCAAGGTTCTGAAGGCTGGTAAGTACAGGATCAGATGCTTGCGTTTGGTGGGATGATTCTTGCTGGGACTTGGCCCAGGGTACCACATCGTGAGAGGATGTCCTCTTCTTGAGTCACAATGTGAATGTGACTCTACTTTAATATTTGGCCTCATTTAGCCTTTATTACCCCTCAGAGGTCTCACCTCCAAATAGCTCTGTCAGCTCCATGGAGCTGGCACGAAATTGCTGCAGGACTTTTCATGGGAACATTCAAACCACAGCACTTTTAAATATCACTTGTTACAAAAGTCCTGGAAATTGGACAGGAAAGCAGTTCATTAAGTCTCTGGCTCATTCTGTCTCTATCCACTTCAACAAATTCCTCAGAGATAAATTTCACTGAGTCTTAAATATGATGAAAGAAATCATGCCCAACACTTCCCAAAAAATCCCAGTTCACAATTTATAAAAAAGTTTGTGGTCAGAAAATTTAGATTTTTTTGGTCTAGGTTTGAGCTTATTATAGTTCAGCTCTACAGAGTATAAAGGGAAATGGATGACAAAAATTGTTATTTCTTGCCAGAGCTGTCTGTGGAAAAGGGACAATGGAAGAACTTGGTTAACTACTGAGCTGGGTGGAAATGGGTGTGATGTTCAAGGCTTCCTGGGTCAGTATCCTAGGGCAGCCACTGCCATACATTCTTGGGTAGCCAGCCACTAGAATGAGTAGCTGGGACCGGGTGCCAGTGGCTCACATCTGGAATCCTAGCTACTCAAGAGGCTGAGTGAGGATCATGGTTCAAAGCCAGGCTAGGCAGAAAAGTTCATGAGATGACATGGCCTCCTCCCTCCCATCCCAGATAAGAGTTGGGAGTGAAGCTGTGACTCAAATGGAAGATACTAGCTTTAGGGGGGGGAAGAAACCTCAAGGATTGTACCCCAAGTTTAAGCTCCAGGATTGGCATGCACACAGGTGCACATGCATGTGCACATGCGTGTGCACATGCACACGCAAGTGCGCGCATGCGCGCGCACACACACACACACACACACACACACACACACACACACACACACAGATTGAGTAGCCAGAAATACAAGGCTTTATTGCCAGTTGCATTGACAGGAATGAACATAACCCAACTACCATCAGAAAAGAGTAATCTGTTACTGGACTCTCTGAAAACACCTAGGCTTATCCACATAGAGTCCAGTAGCAGTTTACTATACTCTGGTCCCATCCACAAATGACCATCTAGGAGGATTATTGTTTCTATATGAAATATCCTCCAAAAGATTCATGTGTCAAAGGCTTTGATGCCAGCTTGTGGGCTTTGGGGAAGTAGTTAGATCCTAAGGGCTCTGACCTCATCTATGGAATCATGATTTTGGGGAAGTGGGTGAAACTAGGAGCTGTGGATCAGTTGGAGAAAGTAGGCTATGCCCTGGAAGTGTGTATCTTGTCCCTGACCTCCTCCTCATTCTGCTTCCTGGCCACCATGAGGTGAAGAGATTTGCTTCACCACGTATTTCTTGCCTTGATATTCTACCTTAACATAGGCCCAACAGCAGCAGAGCCCAAGGACTGGGACCTGAAACTATGATCAAAATACATTTTCCTTAAGTTATCTCAGGCATTTTGTCATAGTAATCAAAACCTGACTAACACAGAAAGATGTGTCTTGGCATTTAACAGACACAAGCTTGAATTTATCTATGTGATGAATCCACCCTTCATTTTACCAACCGTTGAATACAATGGAAATCATACTTATTATTATATCTAGCTTACAAGGGTTTCAATCTCCAGCTGCTTTTAGTTAAAAATTCAGTCCTTTCCAGAGCAGCTCTCTCCCAATATCTCAGAACTGCCCTAAAACAGTTCGAATGCATCTGTGGACTAGTCATCATTACCAATTTCTTGCAGTGACTGAGGAAATGCAGACAAGGCCCTTTCTACTTCTGCCCATTCTGGCAGCCTGCACCTCCAGCATTTCATGGCAGTGGAAGCTAGTTCACTGCTACTGAGTACCAGGCTGAAAACTCCCACAATCCAGCCATGTGCTTGTGACAGAATCATCCTTCCGCTGACCCTTGTGCCTGTTGTCAACCCTGTAACCACCTCCATCAACACACAGCCATCCATCTTTGTAGCCCTACTGCATAGACCTGACAGTTTACCCAGCCTAGTGTGGAGCCTGTTATAAGTATAAATGTCAGCCAGGCATCAGTGGCTCATGCCTGTAATCCTAGCTACTCAGGAGGATCTGAGGATCACAGTTCAAAGCCAGCCCAGATAGGAAAGTCCGTGAGACACTTATCTCCAATTAACCACCAGAAAACCGAAGTAGCCCTGTGGCCCAAGTGGTAGAGCATTCACCTTGAGCTAAAGAGCTAAGGGATAGCACCCAGGCCCAGAGTTCAAGCCCCACAACTAATGAAAGAAAGAAAGAAAGAAAGAAAGAAAGAAAGAAAGAAAGAAAGAAAGAAAGAAAGGAAGGAAGGAAGGAAGGAAGGAAGGAAGGAAGGAAGGAAGGAAGGAAGGAAGGAAGGAAGGAAGGAAGGAAGGAAGGAAGGTCTCCCAGTGTCACATTTCCATTTAATATCACAGCTCCTTTAACTTCTATATTCACAGACGTTTTCCCAAAGCTCTCCCATGGTAATAGATCCTTGGGATCAGCAAAGATACAGACCTGATAGTGAGTCCCACGCACCTCTGCAGATTCCAGTGGTGTGTGGTAAGGTTCTTCCTAGGGGCTCTCTTGCCTCCAAATTTGATCTTGAGCTTGGACATTCCAGGCCATCAGTCACAGTTTTATGCCTTCACTTTCCCTTTGTTGTTAGAGCTGAATCTCCTCCATCCCCCTTGTATGTTCCTGGAGAAACATTATACATGTATGAGGGAGTGGGGGAACAATGTTCAATAAGAAATGTACTCATTACCTTACTCATGTAACTGCAACCCTCTGTATATCACCCTTACAATAAAATAAAATAAAAAAGAACTTGTGATTAGGTTCAGAAGGGTAGGAACTTTAGCATCTGTATTGGTCCACTTTTCATCACTGTTTTTTAAATATCTGAGAAATATATTTAAAGCAGAAAGGGTTTATATTGGCTCATGATATCAGAGATTTCAGTCCATGGTCAGCTGGCTCTATTGCTGTGAGCTTGTGGTAAGGCTGAAAATCGTGGCAGTAGGACATAGTGAAGGAGAATTGCTCACCTCAATACATCCCCAAAGCAAAGAGAGACAGGAAAGTGCCAGGGACCAGATATGTATTCCTAGGGCAAAACCCCAGTGACCGAATTTCTCCTATTATGCTTCACTTCCTACCTTCTAAATGGCAGCATATTATAAATCCATCAAGGGATTAATATGTTGATTAGGTATTAGTATCTGATCAATTCCTTATAAAAGGCTGAAAACCACGCCTTTTATAAATGAGCTTTTGAGGGGAGCATTTTATATTCTAACCTTCACAGCGTCTGAGTTAGGCTATCCTGGTACACATCAAATGGTATCAGACTCTACTTGAGCCCATTCAGGCTATGACCCTCAAGTGTTTATGGCCATTCATCAATTGATTTATCCAACATTTGCACGACACTTACTGTGTGCCAGGCACTGTGCAAGGCCTTGGAAACATAGGAATGAATAAAAGAGAATCCTTGAACTCAGGGTTTATGTAGAAAGACAAATACACAAATTGCTTACAATATAACATAGTAATTCTATCTGTGGGGAAATAAAAAGCATAAAAGCAGAAGATTCTTATGGTCTGGCAGAGCTTCTCTAATTATACATTAAGGCTGAGTGTTGAAGAATAAGTTGGAATACTTGAGGAAGGGAGTATAATGAACCCCAGAAGGAGCTAGAGACAGAGATAGAGATAAAGATAGAGGTAGGAGAGAGAGAGAGAGAATAATAAATGTTGGCTCCAATATAAGTTCACCTCTTACTTATGGGTACACTGAGAATCAGGTGTGGCTAGAGCACACAGGCAGAGGAAAGCTGGAACAGCAGGAAAGGCAGCTGACAATGGATCAGCTACCCTTAAACTACAATTCAAATTAGAAACAATTGAACAGTTAAGCACTTGTTCTATTCAGGACACATTTATTAAACACCTACTAGGAGTCTGACATTCTTTCAGGACACTGGGGATGTAAAGGATTAGGTGTTAAGTTACTTGGGGAGAGGAATTATAGAGACAACCACTGTGACATTAGGCAAGGATACACACAGAACACCTGGAACACCCAGCCTGAAGGTTCAGGGTATGGGATGACTTCCTGGAAGTGTTACTACTGAAGAAGTGTTAACCAGAAGAATAGCCTAAAGAACTAGGAAGGGACACTTTCTAGGAGATAGAACATACAGTGAACAAAGGCAGAAGCACACGAACAGCTTCAATGAGAAGCTTAAGGTTGGAAATGGTGGGAGGTAAGCATGGCCAGACAGAAATGTGTTGGGGACATGGAGGACCTGAAAGACAAGGTGAAGACTTTTCAATCATGTCTTCTAGGAAATGGAAACATCTCAAGCAGGAGATGGGGTTAGGAGGAGTCTAGAGAGAAAAAGATCCAGTTATTAGTTATTGTGACATTCAGGAAAAATATGCTGAAGCCCTAGAGTAAATGGAGGGATAAGATGACTTGTTTGCATACTTTCCATTGAGCCAATTTCTAAATGACACTATTGTGCTAAGTGTAGCACTTTAGGCACATATCTAATTCTAGGCCTTATCTCCCCAGACAGAAGAAAAATCAAAGGAGTTTAGAATCCACATATATGGCACCATTATTCCAGTGTCCATCAATGGGTACATGGGAAAACAAAATGTGGTAATTACATGCAATAGATTAGTCAGCCCATAGAAGGAACAAAATTCTAATACACATTGCAACATGAAGAGACCTTGAAAGAGGTGCTAAGTTGGTCACAGGAAGACAAGAACTATAGGATTCTAATTCTAGGGAGTAGTGAAATTCACAGAGAGCAGAAGGGATGAAAAGAGGGGAGAAGGGTAAGTTTTTCATAGGCACAAAGTTCAAGTAGGGGAAGGTAAGAATGTTCTGGAAGTCAATGGTAAAGATGGTTGCATTACAATGTGAACACACTCAGTGGCACTGAAATATATGCTGAAAATAGCTACAATGGTAGATTTTATACTATGAATAGTTTACCACATTTTTAAAAGAAAGAGTCAAGCCATGTATAATTTATGGTATGTTTGTGGTATGGTTTTAAAATAAAGATTTTAAGAGGTTGGTCTGTGGCAAATCAAGAAATGGAGGAGATAATGTGATGTGAAGTGATTCAGGAATTCAATCAATGACAGAATTTTTCAAGACTAGCACTGAAATCTCTGAGCTCTACCTGGAACTGTGCAGCTTTAACATAGAATCTTGCACTAATTCTTTTGGTTTGTTTGAGATAGGGTCTCACTGAATAATGTGGAGTGAAACTCAGTCATCCTACCTTTACCTTTCAAGTGATGGCTTAACAGGTATGTCTCTTACCTGGCTTCTTGCATTCAATCTGAAACACTAAAAAGAAAAAGAAAGAGGGGAAATAATGGAGGAGGAATACAAGGAGAAGTATGAGGAGGAAGAGGGTAGAGAGGAGGAAGAAGATGAAGAAGACAAGAGGAAGAGGAGGAGAAAGAAGAGGAGGACAAAAACAAAGATGAAGACACGTCTAGATGAGCCCCTCACCTGCTCTTGTAAATGAAGCATATTTTTCTTTTTTCTGGTCCTGGGACTTGAGCTCAAAGCATAGGTGCTATTCTGTCCCTGAGCCTTTTTTTGTTCAAGGCTAATGCTCTACCACTTGAGCCAGGGTATACCACTTCCAACTTTTTCTAAGTAGTTTATTGAAGAGTCTCACAGACATTTCTATCTGGGCTGGCTTTTGCTGGCTTCAAACCCAAATCCTCAGATTTCAACCTCCTACATTAGCTAGGATTACAGGTGTGAGCCACAGACTCCTGGCTCATGAACAAAGTTTTACTGTGACCCCACCACACCGTGGGTACTGTGTGGCTTATGTAGCTGATTCTGCTTTGCCATCACAGAGCAACCGAGACTGTGTGGCCTGCAAAGCTTTCATCATCTGGCTGCTACAGAAAAAAAAATGTGCAGAATTCTGTTCTAGACATTTGAGTGTGGGCTGTATATTATACAATAGCATTGTATTAATGCTGTGATCACTAATGAAAATACCTTTATTCTTAGGAGAGAATGCTGAAAATATATGATAACTAGATAGATAGATAGATAGATAGATAGATAGATAGATAGATAGATAGATAGATAGATAGATAGATAGATAGATAGATGGGAATTGTGGCAAACTTGGAGAGTCTTGGTGAGTAATAGAAATATGGAATAAAGTTGCCTTTAGCACCAAGACTTTCTGGCTTATTCTTGCAGCTTTGGGAGCACAGGTGGCTTCATAACTTGTTTGGGCCACAGATCAAGGGACAAGATACAGTGGCAAGAGCTGTCCTTCTCTGTTATACTGACAGTACTTGCCAACCTTCCATACCCATTAGCTCCTGAATACCTTCTGGTGTGCTTTCTTTTTCCTTTGGCATAATTGTCTTTTGGACTCTTCACATGCTGCATAAGTAATGCCAATAAATTCTCTTGAGGATAGGCTATAAAAATAACAAATAAGGGGCCCCATTTCCTACTTTCATCTCTATATTCATTCAAAATGGAATGGTTCTTCTAAAACTCCACTTGATACAGAAAGCACTATTTGTCTCAATGGACAACTTCAATAATCTCAAAAAAATCTCAACTCTATTTTTTGTTTGAAGAACTACGATTTGACTGTTGTCCCCAAATACACATACACACACACACACACACACACACACACACACACACACACACACACACACACACACACACACACAAAGACATATTTGAGGACAATTATCAAGGCAATATAAAGTTATACTGACTCTCAACAATTAGAATTCCTAATAATATTTTTAACAACAGCTATGTACATGTATTGCAGGATTCTTGTTTGTAGTAGTAGAGAACTGAATGTATGGTAAAAATAGATTGGTAAAATGGGCTAAGTGCTCATTCTGAAGTGCTCATTACAGGTCACACCTGTAATACCAGTCCATAGAATGCTGAGGTAGGAAGATCTCAAATTCAAGGCTAGCCTGGGCTACATATTGAGATCTTGTCTCAAAAGACAGAGGAAGAGGAGGAGAAGGAAGGGGAAGAGGAGAAAGACAAGAAGGAGGAGAGGAAAGAGAAAGACAGAGTAGGTTTGTGCATAAAAAAAATCTATAGACAGTCAGCACAGTGCTTAATGAAATAAATATGGAAAGAGTAATAGGTACTAGCACAATAACATACATGGAAATTAGAAGCATATGCATACAATACCAGTACAAACTTTTCAAGAGCTCTAAAAGTTAAGCAACATACTGAATACTTTAAGATGGTTGCTATTGGAGAAGGGGAATAAGATGGAAGGGAATATGTCTGTGTGTGTGTGTGTGTGTGTGTGCGTGTGTGTGTGTGTGTGTGTGTGTGTGTGTGTGTGTGCAGTTAAATAAAACTTTACCATGTTCTTAAAAAGATAGAAGGGTCTGATAGTACCAATAGTGTGGTTGAAGGCAAGAACAAAATAATTTATAAGATGAAACAACTAACAACATGATGTATAAAAGCATAGGGGATAGTTTATTGGGGAAAATCTTCCAGGAAGAAATGACTTATAAGTTTAATACTTTATTATCCACCCATCACCATCATCCATTAATACTTCTATTGATGTAAAAACAGCTATAACTGTCACATAAACTAATAATATTTAATTGACTTGCTTACTAAACATGCATTCTTACCACTATGCAATGATTCCAGCCTTAGATTGTGTTGGTTATTTTTGAGATATGGTCTTGCTTCCTCCCTGGGCACATGTCTGGGTCTGTCTACCTATGTTAGGCTTTCTGGTAGCTAGGATACCAGGCCTGTGCCACTGCACCCAGCTCTTCACTGAGAATATATTTCCAAAACTCTTACCTGCCTGGTCTGTTCTCAAACTATTATCCTCCCAATCTTGGTCTCCCTAATGGCTAGGATTACAAGAAACACCAATCAACACAAAGGACAATGTGCTTTATAGACATTCATTTAGTGTCCAAATACAATCCTGAGTACTTTTACACAGGCTATTTAATTTAACTTTATGGGAACTCTCCTGAGCCCAGTATTATCATTCTCTTTCATAGAGGATCACAAAGCTTAATTTTCCCAAGGCGACATAGCAAGTATGTGGCACAACAAGATTGATGTCTAGTTCTATCTTACTACAAAGACTGTGTTGTTAGCATCTTTTCTGGTGATAACATATGGCAAATATTCAAAAAATTCTTGCTTAATGCCAGACCCAAGAAGCTCTTACAGCTTCCCTCCGAATTTCAAGCCATACACTGGCAGCCAAAACAAATTCCTGTTAATTAACACACTTGTTATGACAGGTAGCCTTGTCCTAGATATCTCTAGGTCTACTATTTCATTGAAAAAAAATATTGGATTTAATTGGAAAGCTTGGTGTGCTATGCTGTTGTAAGTGCTGAAGATTTAGTAATCAGCTATTTAAACAAGGTCTCTGCTTTTACAAAGCTATACTGTCTGTAGTGGAGGGAGACTGAAAACTCATACAGAAGTGAACAAGAAAGGGGTTGGGAATGTGGTTTAGTGATAGAGTGTTTGCCTCACATGCATGAAGCCCGAGGTTCAATTCCTCAGTACCACACACACAGAAAAAAGCCAGAAATAGCACTGTGGCTCAAGTAGTAGAGTGCTATCCTTGAGCATAAAAGAAGTTCAAAAAAAAAAAAGAAGAAGAAATGAACAAGAAAGGTTGGGATACCAGCAGCTAATGATAAAAATCCAATAAAGAGAATAAAATAGGGTAATCTGATGGAATGTTAGTTGGCGGCTACTTACATTGACTGATCAGGAAAATTCTCTAAGAAGCCAGAGTTTACACTGAGGTTAGAATGCTGAACCATGTGACAATGAGGGGGAAAAATGCCTACTGAGGAACAGATGAGACAATTCAGAATTCTAAATCAGGAAGTAATGTGGTCTACAAATATTCAAGGCCAGAAACAGGCCAGAGCTTGAAAAGAAAGGCACAGTTCGGGTCACGATGGATTTTGTAGGGGACAGTAGAGAGTTAAGTTTTGTTCTAATCTCTTAAAAAAGAGAAAAAAAGAAAACAACTCTTTTCAGGCACTAGCCAGCGGCTGCCGTAGAGAAACACAGTGGGTCGCTCACTCGGCACGGCTTCCTCCCGAAACATGTTTCCAAGCTGGCACGTGGAAGCAGAGCCAAGCCACCTACCATGGTGGTTTCCAGGACAGAGGAAACAAAGAAATGTGGAGTTGTTCAGTGGCTAGAACTTGAGAAGACTCCTTTGAATTGGGGATAATTTTTTCTTATATTCTTGATTGCCTCTTAATGATGGTTGATTTTATGTGTCGGTTTGGCTAGACCTTGATATCTAGACAAGCATCAGTTTAGATATGAATGCATTTTTAACATGTATGTATGTATGTATTTACTTATTTTATTATTTGTTTGTTTGTTTATGCCAGTACCAAGACTGAAACTCAGAACATGGTGCTTTCATTCAGCTTTTTTGCTCAGGGCTGACATTGTACCACTGGGGCTCATGTCTACTTCTGGCATGTCACTGGTTAATTAGAGATAAGAATCTCTGGATTATTTTTAAAATAGACCAAAATTCAATGTAATCATTTTCTGGTATGAAAAACATGAGAAGAAGAGGAAGTGGCCTATGGTGGAAAAGCAGCTGCAAGTGCTGGGTATGCATTAGATCCTGCTGGTGTGACACCTCCTCTGAAGCATTTATTTCGACAATGCCAGGGGAAAATATTTGAAGCCCCCTATTTTTATTACTGGTTTTTACAACCATGTTCCTGATCTTTCTGCTTGCAATCTTCCTGTCATCCTTTTCTACAGTAGTCTTTCAGTTATTTACAAATATTCTTGAAACTATGGAGAAAGGTTCCAAGGTATTGATGACTTGGTGAATAATTGTTAACAAATCGTTTAAATAGGGATACAGGTGGACCCATTGCAACAATGAGAATTACAAGTCGTTATGTTGAAAACGAACTTTACAACTTTGTTGGGGGAGGGAGGGGGGGAGGATTGGGTGGGGTGGCGGAAGGGTGGGAAAGGATGGGAAGGGGAAACAAAGGAGGAGGCTACAATACTTGATAAGAAATGTACTCATTATCTTGCCCATATAATTGTAACCCATCTGTACAGTATTTTCACAATAAAAAAAGAAAGCAGGAACCCCCCCCCCCTAAAAAAGAGAAAAGCTAAAAGGGCTAGATCTATGAAATCAGAAGTAAGAAAAAAAAGAACACAAAGATTTTTCTTCAGTTTCTATCCAGATGAACCAAATATATAAACATGTGAACAGTCAACATGTAACTACAGGTTGTTGATTTTAAGCTAATTAACTTGATGCTTTGTCATCATCTTTTGCAAGACCAGTTTGCCAATGGCTTACTAATCAGTAAGTCCCACTGATATCAAACAAATTCTACAAAGAATATGTGTTTTCACTCTAAGGGTTATCTCCAGGTCTCTAAACACAGTCCACAGAATAAAACAATAACATTACTTCCAAGCTCTAATCTGTACCAACCAGTTCAAATACATTTAGCTTTTAAGTATTACATTTCCCTGCACCAAGAATGTATATTTGTTCACCAGTGGTTAGGCACTAAACTCCATAATCCAAGTCGGCTATCTAGGCTTTACTGAAAACTAGACAGCATTTCCACATTTCCCTCACAGTCACTTTTTATAAAATTTCTCAATTTTTTTCAGTAATCCTTAAAAATATCCAGGCTTAGTTGGGTGTGGGTGACTCATGCCTATAATCCTAGCAAATCAGGAGGCTGAATTCTGAGGATTGGGGTTTTAAGCCAGCCTGGGCAGAAGAAGTGTGTGATATTCTTACCTCCAATTACTCACAAAAAGCTGGAAATGGAGCTATAGATCAAGTGGTAGAGTGCTTGAGCAAAAGAGGTCAGTGACAGTGCCCAGGCCCAGAGTTGGAGCCCCATTCCCAGCACCAAAAATAAGCAAGCAAGCAAGGAAGGAAGGAAGGAAGGAAGGAAGAAGGGAGGGAGGAAGGGAGGGAGGGAGGGAGGGAGAGAGGGAAAGAAAGAAAGAAAGAAAGAAAGAAAGAAAGAAAGAAAGAAAGAAAGAAAGAAAGAAAGAAAGACAGGAAGAAAGAAAGAAAGACAGGAAGGAAGGGAAGGAGAGAGAGAAAGAAAGAAAGAGAGAGAAAGAGAGAAAGAAAGAAAGACAGAAAGAAAGAAAGAAAGACAGACAGAAAGAAAGAAAGAAAGAAAGAAAGAAAGAAAGAAAGAAAGAAAGAAAGAAAGACAGACAGACAGACAGACAGGAAGGAAGGGAAGGAGAGAGAGAAAGAAAGAAAGAGAGAGAAAGAAAGAAAGAAAGAAAGAAAGAAAGAAAGAAAGAAAGAAAGAAAGAAAGAAAGAAAGAAAGAGAAAGAAAGAAAGAAAGAAAAGGAAAATATCCATGCTTCATCTCAAAGAAATGGAAGGAAATAGAAATGTTGAAAGTTCCATGTATTCCAGGTACCATTCTTAAAATTATACACAAAATGTTAGAAATTAAATTAGGAGAGAAAGGAGAAGGAGCAAGAAACAGGTAAGACTAAGGATATGGCTAGAAGTAGGAGAAACGGAAATGGAAAGCATTTGATATATGTTTCAGAAATATGCAGATAATTACGGGCAAGAGGGGCGGGAATGATGCTCAAAAGAAGAGTTGAAGACAATGGGTAAGTATTAAGCTCAAGTGAGTAGGGGCATTAGGAGCCATCCCTGAGATCCATGGGCTGGGTAGAGGTGTAAAGAAAGGGCTATGATTGTGTGGGCATGTTACTTTCGAGACACTTAGCAGATGTGGAGTAGGAAATTAGATATATGACTTCGGAGTTTCTGTGTGAGGTCAAGGTTACTGGGGCTGATATACTAATCATAATACCCTATAAAACTACCTAGGGACAGAATATGAATAAAAGAGAATAGGTACTAAGTTCCTATCTTTAGACACGTCACATCTTAGAGGTTTTGCAAAGAGGAGAGGGGCAAATGAAACTGTAAATGTGTGAAGAGAGAATAGAAACACTCAGCATGAATGACGTACCAGAAACTGAGAAGAGAAACTAGCAAATGCAGCTGAGAGATAGTGTTGGAATGAAGCAAGATGATTTCTAACTTAGGCTACATAAAGGTCAGTAGGTTGTAGGTGACCTCAGCCAGATCTAGTCATGAGTTCATGGACTTGTGAGAATGAAGGCTGGTATGTAAAGGAAATGGAAATTATGTCTATAGTCAAATCTTCTGAGAACTTTTAGAGGAAAAGAAGTCTCGAAATGGTAGGTAGTGAGAGAGAAATGTGAGATCCCAGGGTTTGCTGTGTTGTTACTGAAGTATTTAACTTTTTACTTTGGAAAGTTCCACACAACACACACAAGCTAGAGAATTGTGTTGTTCATTCTCATGGATTTAACACCCAACTTTAACAATTTGCAGTTTTCTGTTTGTTTCCCATTCCTCTTTTCATTTAGGTATAATTTTATATACACTAAAATTTATATTTTGGAGGTATGAGAGCTATGAATTTTTATAACTCTATTTAACCATGTAGCTACCACCAAGAAGCAAAATACAGAAAAGGTCTACCACTCTTCTGGAGTCATCTTCTTTTTCTTACACTTCTTGCAAACATTTGTTTATTTCCTGTCAATACAGTTTTAGATAAAAGATATTTGACTTGCCGGGCAACGGTGGCTCACGCCTGTAATCTTAGCTACTCAGGAGGCTGAGATCTGAGGATTTCGGTTCAAAGCCAGCCCAGGCAGGAAAGTCCCTGAAACTCTCATCTCCAATAAACCACTGGAAAATCGCAAATGGCACTGTGGCTCAAGCGGTAGAGCACTGGCCTTGAGCTGAGGAGCACAGGAACAGGGCCCAAGCCCAGAGTTCAAGCCCCATGACCGACAAAAAAAAAAGATACTCAACTTGATGGGCACCAGTGGCTCACAATTATATTCTTAACAACTCAGGAGGCTGAGATCTGAGGATCGCTGCTTGAAGCCAGCCCAGGCAAGAAAGTCTGTAAGACTCTTATCTCCAATTAACAGCCAAAAAGCTGGAAGTGGAGTATGGCTCAAGTGGTAAAGCATTAGCCTTGAGCAAGTAAAGCTCAAAGACAGTGCTCATGCCCTGAATTCAAGCCCCAGGACTGGCACACACACACATACACACACACACACACACACACACACACACACACACACACACACACACATACCTTGTTTCAGAATTGGGGGGGGGTAGTAAGGAGGAAAAGAAGGAAGAGGAGGAGGAGTAGAGAGGGTAGTGGAGGACGAAACTATAGAAAACCCAAACTACTAAAACATAACAAAAACCAGATGGGTTTTTCCCTGGGAGCAAGGGAAGGATGAATGACAGAGGAACACCAGGAAACTCTGAGGATGACACAAATGATCATTATGTTGCCTCCAGTGATAGTTTTGTGGATATAATGTTATATGTGTTAAAAAAAAAAACCTATCAGATTTTAGCCAAGTGCCAGTAGTTCACACCTGTAGTCCTAGCTACTCAGAATATTGAAATCTGAGGATAGTAGTTCAAAGCCAACTTGGGCAGGAAGGTATATATATATATATATATATATATATATATATATATATATATATATATATGTGTGTGTGTGTGTGTGTGTATATATATATATATATATATATACATATATATATATTGTAAAGATACTGAACAGAGAGGTTACAATTACATGAGGAGGGTAATGAGTACAATTCATATCAAGCATTGTTACCTCCTCCTTTGTTGTTTTCCCTACCATCCCTTCCCTCCCCACCTCCGCAACTCCCCCTATCCCCCAAATTGTAAAGTTTTCAATATAGAATCTTGTACATCTCATTGATACAATGGATCATCCTGTATCCTTATTTCAGCATTAATTATTTCCCTTCCCTTCCCCAAATTAGAAAAATGTATAAACAAGATGCATGGCATCGGAATAAAATACAGTGAAAACAGGGTTATACCATGGGGGAAGAACATAAAAAAGAAACAAATAAATCACATACTACATTACAAATACATTAAAAACAATAGCAAGAAAGATAAAACCTCTTGTGTCCCTACCTTGGGGTTCATTTCACTTAACATCATCCTATATGGTCATATGTACATAGCTTTTGACCTTTTCTGCTTGTCCTAGACATATACTACTTATTGCAAATAAAGGAAACCATGGGACCTATGTTTCTTTGGGGCTGGCTTACTTCACTTAATATACTTTTTTCCAACTCTTTCCATTTCCTAACAAATGGGGCAATGTCATTTTTTCTGATGGAGGCATAGGATTCCATTATACATACATACATGCATATATATATATATTTTTTTTTTTCTTGATCACATTTTCTTGATCCATTCATCTCCTGAGGGGCATTGGGGTTGGTTCCATATCTTAGCTATGGTAAACAATGCTGCATTAAACATAGTTGTGCTGGTAGCTTTGGTATGACCTTGTTTGTGATCGTTTGGGTAAATGCCCAAAAGTAGGATTGGTGGGTCAGAGGGGAGCTCTCTGTGGAGTCTTTTTTTTTTGGGGGGGGGGTCCGGTCATGGGGCCTGAACTCTGGGCCTGGGCGCTGTCCCTCAGCTCTTCAGCTGAAGGCTAGCGCTCTACCACGTGAGCCACAGAGCCACTTCCGGCTTTTTTTGTTTTTGCTTATGTGGTGCTGAGGAATCAAACCCAGGGCCTCAGGCATGCAAGGCAAGCACTCTACCACTGAGCCACCTTCCCAGCCCTCTGTGGAGTCTTTTGAGGAACTTCCATACTGCTTTCCAAAGTGGTTGAACAAGGTTACACTACCACCAGTGGGGTTCCTTTTTGGCCACATTCCCTCCAGCATCTCTTGTTATTAGATTTCTTGATTATAGTCATTCTAACTGGGGTGAGGTGGTATCTCAATGTTGTTTTGATTTGCATTTCTTTTATGCCAGAGAAGTTGAGCATTTCTTCATGTGTCTATTGGCCATTCATATTTCCTCTTCAGAGAAGTTTTTCTTTAAGCCTTTAGCCCACTTATTAATTGAACAGTTGTTTCTTTGAGGATTTGTTGTTGGGGATTCAATTTTTTGAGTTCTAAGTATATTTTAGATATAAGACCCTTGTCTATTGTATGGCTAGTGAAGTTCTTCTCCCAATCCATGGACTTTCTATTGATGTTGCTAACTATGTCTTTTACCATGCAGAAGCTCTGCAATTTCATCCATGACACTCTAATTTCCAATTAACCACCAAGAAAACAGAAGTGGATGTGTGGCTCAAATGATAGAATACTATCCTTGTGCATAAAACCTCAGGGACAATACCCACACCCTGAGTTAAAGCCCCAGAATTCACCTCCCCCACACACCTATCTAATTTACAATTTTAAGACTATGCAGCTCATTATATGCCAACTGTGTTTCAATAAAGCTATAAAGAATGCTTACATTTTAAACCTTGGTTCTTCTATTATATTCCTTCTTTGTGAATGGCAGTATCTTGTGCCCAGCACAAAGTCCAAACTTTAGCATCATATGTAACTCCTCTCTTTCTTCATTTTTCACCCTGTTAGCACCTATATTCTGCTCAATTGAGTTATTTATTGCAGATTTTAAAAGATCCGTTCAGCCTAAAGAATTGAGCTTCTGGAATTTCCTAGAATCAATAATGCCTCACAGTAGAAAACACTTGAAATATCATATATTTACAATATTTTTGGCAGGGATTGGGACTTATCTAGCTACTCAGAGGCTGAGATTTGAGAACCGTGGTTCAAAGCCACTCAGGGAGACAATTTAAAGAGACTTAATTTTAACTAACCAACCAGAAGTATAAGTATGGCTTAATACTAGCTTTGGACAAAAAAGCCTGGAAGAATAAGAGGCCCTGAGTTCAAACCCCAGTAATGACACAAAAAAAGATAAGCATAGAAAGAAAGAAACCAATGAAATAAAATATTTTTGAAAGCAATGAAAATACTCTGACATCCATAAAACAGGTATTATTATATTACTCATGCAAGCCTGTGACTTTTAACTTCTCACTAATTTTACTTATCTCTGAGGCATTTTCAAGTACTGTCTCTAATGTATCTCTTATGTGATGGTAGGGAAATACAAGCTGTTTGAGAATTAATTGTAAGGGGAGTGGGTTCTATGAAGTGTCACCTATTTTTAGCTGTACAACCCTCAAACGACATATCTTGTATTTAAAAATGAAGATCAACTACAATTCTCTTGGACGCCTGTCTCAGCTCCAGCCTTGCATGCGACCATTCTGGCCACAGTCCTATTCACAGCATGTCTCTGCATGACAGGTTTGTGTTTTTTCTTCTCCCTCACTGTCTTTTAAGCATCAGCTACTTCCGCTGTTTCTCTGGACCCCTCCAGGCACATTGTGGTCCAGCCTTACCTCCTAGACCCTGTAATTATGTTGTGTGCAGGAAGCAGGTTGGAAAAGATGGCAGTTGTCAACATGCCTGCCAACAGATGGGTGAAAATGTGCTTTCTCTTACCTCATTCAGTCAGAACATCACTGACAGAAAAGGGAAAAAAAATCTGTATATATCCATGTGACCTCTGTCATGCTGTCAGAGCAGCCAGAACCATTGTGTTCTGTTTGGTAGGTGTCAGCTCCACCACTTTTAGTGCCTGGAGGCAGATGTCAGTTGAGTACTCAAATGCAACCAGAAACCATCCCCTGAAATCAAAGCCAAACACACCTGCTTTCTTCTCTATTTATCTTTCTCTATTTATCAAGATTATCTGGAAATTTTCAACTGCTTCTATTTATAAAACTCACCTTCCATATTTTATCATTCTGAACTTTCCCCTAATCACCAGGCAATAGAGCCCAGGATATTGCTGTTGCTTGAACAGTCACTTCTAGTAAGACGATGTTGTCACATTAATGATCCTGTGACCTTTAGGAATAAGGAATATATAAACACCAGCTGCTACCATTAGAAACTATCTCTTTCCACCATAAATTAAAATATAATGTTCACATATGCAATGCCGAGGAATGGAAAACCCTTTCTAAGCTTAGAGAGAAGCTGCCCTGAATTTGTAGTTATAATGTTTAACAGACAACTGTCTGTTCAATTTATCTATAAAATTCTCCCAGACTAAAGTGGACTCACCAGCTTGCTTTCTGAACCTAACTGGACACAATTTCAAGTAAATATGGTAGATAAAACTGATATGTTCAAGTTACCTTCTAAAAACAGCTAGAGATGCTGGAAAATTGTATGAATAGTATGAGATTCTTGAATTATTTTCTTGATTCTTGGGAAAGAGGTAGGCACTAAAAGCTAAAATAGCAAGATTGAAATGTTAGGGATGGACCCCCCCAAAAACAGAGCTATGCATGGGCCTTGAGTCTAATATTTTAAGATTTTTGTAGGAACCGAAGAATAAATGCCTCAGACTGTTGAGAGGCAGAATCTGGTACCAAAGCACTCTTTGTGACTATCTCTGAAGTAGGAATTTGGCCAGCTCCATCTGCAAACCTAAGGAAGAGCTCTTAGGTACTTGGTGAAGAGAATCACGTGAGTCATAACAAACCCAACCCTAAGCCTCTACTTGTCCTATCTGATTTTGTAACACCAGTATGACATGGGAAAAATTGAGCAATAACTGGTCCAGAACAGATAAGAACCTGAGAGTCTCTGCAGAGGGAGACTTTGGCCAAAAAGAATTTGACAGCAATCATTTTACAGTAAAATATTACACAGAGGGGAGAAAATAAGCTTCTAGGAAGAAGAGACAGAGCATGAAAACACAGGAACCCAGGATAAAGGAACAATATCGAAAAGTCCATGAAGTAAAATAACTGAAATATTTTAGTAGATTCTAAAGGCGACAGAGATATTAGTTAAGACTTTGCCCTGTGACTGACTTGGATGGGATGGATATAAGGAAAGAAATGTCCTAGCTGGCACAGTATCCCTGGCATTGGAGTGGTACAAAAGAAGTAAAATGATAAGGACTGTGGAGTTGAGGGACTGTTGTTACTGTTGATTCAAAGATGAGAAAAAAAGAGAGGCTCAGATTTATTTGTCAATATCCTAAAACAAAGTATAAGACTTGCAAGGTTCCTTAACAGCCTTTGAAGAGAGTCTCATCTCCTGCAACCACAGGACAAATGCAACCAACAGACAGACATAAGATTTAATCATAAGAGAATTGCAGAGTTGACTGGATTCTCAGCTGAGTTCAGTATTCCACACCACAATCAGGTCCCTGGTAGAGAATGGGTGAAGTCCTGAGAGTTAGGATGAGATGTCTGGCAGCCTTAGTGAGATACTTGGACCTCCAGATTCCCCTGAATCCCATAGAACTATAGATAGATAGATAGATAGATAGATAGATAGATAGATAGATAGATAGATAGATAGATAGATAGATAGATAGATAGATAGATAGATAGATAGATAGATAGATAGATAGATAGATAGATAGACAGACAGATGCCTCCCTCACCCCTATCTACACAAGCATCAAATGAAACAGGGACTTTCCAAAGCCATGTCTGACCTCCAGAATTGGTTCCTACTGTCTATTTTGGGTACGGGATCCAAATGAGGTCAAATGTGCGCATCACTACATTGCAAAGGAGGGCTGGTTAAGAGAGGAGATGGATGAGAAGTTAAAGTTGCTAAAGGCTATGACTAAAAGTGTAACAGGAACAGGATTGGGCATCAGTGGTGGTGGTACAAGGACATGATTCTCAGGGTGCTGGAGGGAGGGGGAGATGGGTAAATCTAAAGTTGTTTCTAAGAGCAGTTACTAATGTCATAATCTCTGAAATATCATAAGTAAACACCCTACCCAGGTCCCTAGGTGACAGTTCTAATATTCTGCTTGGATCCCTCTTAACATCTTGGACAGATGTAATTGTTTGCCTTAAATAAAATAGAGATGTAAGCACTACAATGGAGAACAGAACCAAAGGCTCAGAGAAGTAGGCATATTAGTATGGGTCTAACCCTACTAACTGACCACTGTAGGGTTATTCTTGCCTGGAGGACAGTTCATTTATCAGGCAATGAGAGAACAACATCACTAAGAAGCTCAAGATGGCTCTCTTCCTAGGCCAGAATAGATGGTTAAAAAAATGTCATTTCAGCTGGGCATTGCTTGGTTCATGCCTGTAATCCTTGCTACATGAGATTGGGAGGATTGTGGCTTTAAGCCGGCGTAGATGTATATGCAAAGGCTTTTCTTAATTCATAGCTGGGTGTGATGATACGTGCCTGCTATTCTAGCTACCTGAGGAAAGCCGAGGCTGGGAGGACTGAGGTGCTAGGCAAACACAGTAGAAAAGCCCAGGAGATGCCATCTCGTGGAAGAAGCTGAGTGTAGTAGCAGGTGCCTGTAACCACATCTGCAGTGGGAAGTGTACAATATCAAGACTGTGGTCCAGATGCATTCTCAGGCAAAAAAAAAAAAAAAAGACCCTATCTCAAAATAACCAGTGCAAAGTGGGCTGGAGTTTTTGTGGCTCAGTACTAGAATACCTGCCTAGCTAGTGCAAGGCTCTTAGTTCAAACTCCAAGAACTGAGATAGATAGATAGATAGATAGATAGATAGATAGATAGATAGATAGATAGATAGATAGATAGATAGATAGATAGATAGATAGATAGATAGATAGATAGACAGATAGATAGATAGAGTAAAACAGCCATTTCACACCTCAGCAACCTGATGGCAGTGGAAGTAACAGGAACCCAGCACAGCTAAGATCAAATGGCAATATCTAACCATCAAAAGAAGATGGGTGTGATTCACATTGAGGCAGCAAAGATGGACACTCCAGGCAAGTTTGATTGAAGAGTATAACATTGCCACAGAAATCCTAGATGGACAGTCAAGAAAGGCAGAGTCAAAAGAGATGAAGGCTGGAGGCAGCTTAGGTAAGTTGGATAAGTGCAGAGACATGAGTCACGGCTCAGGTCCCAAACTAGCATGAGTCCTGTAGCTTAGAACTCCAACTACAGGCTAGGCCGGACTTCCATGAAGAAGGTTCTGCTCCAATATGGCAATGCTACACTGTTAGCCATTTCCCCAGCCTTGCCCCATCATGGTCACTTTTATATACAAATTCTTTTTATTTTTCAAGTGCTGGGGAGTGCATCTAGGTGATCATTTTTTACTGCTTAGCCTCAGATGAATGTATTTTAGAAAAAGAGAATACTCCAAGCACCATCATTGCCTCCTCTAGAGGCAAATAGCTATAGATAATAAACGGAAATCTGACCCAGTGTCATTTTACAGTGAGTTCATCTACTTTTTCCTTGGTTCCCCAAAGGCATATTTAGAACAAACATACTTATTGATGGTCACATTTGGATTGAGGCCTGTCGAATATGCACCACTGAGGTAGGGACAATTAAGTACATGTCCTTGACATTGTCCCCTGGCCAGGACCACAGTATTGGAGGGCAGGGACAGCTGTCAACCCCCAAAGACTCAGAGGATCTGGGGCTGCTGGTGCTTGTTACCCATTCTTGTTTAATTTAGCAACCCGAGCCCTCCAAAAATGGAATGAATGAAGACACACAGCAGTCAGCTCCCATAACTTAAGCAAGTAGGATCCTGTTGTTCCTTATGTGCGAGCTATGATACGGTTGCTAGAGCAGATGAACACAATCCCTGTTGTTGCCTGGCATGAAGGAGGCTCAGAAGCAGTGTGCAGTCACATGGGGCGGATGACAGCATGCATTTAAAGTCTTGTACTGAGCTATGTCAATGTTCCTGCTCTCTGTCATAACAGAGTCTGAAGGTTCCTTGTTAAGGGAGGTGGAAGGTGCCAGCTTGAGAGCAAGAAAGTGCTCTGCAGGGGTCCCAGACTTCAGCAAAAGCAGCCTTGCTGTTTGGGTCATGTGACCTAAGACATCCTTCAGTACTTGGAGACAATGTGTGGAGCCTCTGACAAGCGCTAACAGGAGTCATTCACCATTTCAAAAGCAGTTCCTGAGACGTTATTCATCCAGATGCAAAATGGTATCTTACTGTGCAGCTGGAAGGTAGGTTAGATCCAATTCAACAAGGCCTAAAACAGGAGGGACTCAGAATAGCTATTGCAAAATAAGAAGGCTATGAAGTCGGATCAAGTTCCGGAGGGTCCAGAGGGCACACCTATGAGCACAAACAGCAACCCCACACCCCTGGGATCTAAACAAGATCAAAATTACCAGTGCAAAGTGGGCTGGAGTTGTGGCTCAGAAGTAGAGCACCAAACCTAGCCAATGAGGCACCTAATCCAAACTCCTCTTCCCTCCCTCTGCTCACACTTATGGCTGTTTGAGAAGGGGTGTACCTATGACTAGATTATGGAACGGGAACATCATGAGCTTGGCTTACAGTGAATTGGCTTTGTAATAGCTTCTGTGTGAAGCCTTACTCGCAGTGCATCAGAAAGACAGTGGTGAGGGAAAGCCCTTTGATTAACAGATTTAGAAGATGTTTATCATCATCCACTTAGTGGAAAGAGAAGTGTCTGAAGATAAAGATATGTGATGTATGTGAAGTCAGAGTACTGGGCTGGGGCTGGTGGCTGAGCTGCTTAGTTAGGGCCTAGACTAAGTTAAGGATGAAACATTGGCATTCAGGGAGCCTAAAAAAGATCTGTGTGGGTGGAGCCATGTGCACAGGGCCAAAGTGTTGGATTATCCACTAATTTCCAAGAAAGCACACCAAATCAAGACGTAATCAGTAAATTGAAGGAGGTACTCCAAATGGGTATGACAGAAACTGAAAATCCTGCTGGACTCAGAGACCTTTGCCACCTTGCCATTCTTCCTTCCCCGGGGAAGAGCTAAGTAAGACCCTGACTGGCACTTGTTCCTCTACAGGCACCACAGGCAAAGCCCAGGCACTTCACCCTAGGAGATCTTAACAAAAATGCAAGCAGGGAAAGATAAGAGGTAGAATGCCCACAGCTCACTTTTCAGCAAAATGTTCTATGTTTGCTTCTTTCTTGTGTTTCTATTATCAGAGATGGAGACAAGACCTGATTAAAAAAAAATAAAGTTTCAACTGGATTCCATCTCTGCCAACCATTGTAACTTATTAAAAGGGAGCAGGACGCCTTCCTTAGACTAGGAAACAGTTGTAGGTTTACATCCTCAGAATGACAACCTTTTCCTGAGTCCAAAAGTTTGACTCTTAACTAGCAGATATTGGAAATACAAGAGGGAACTGTAGCAGCAGAAGCTGGGAATGGTTATTGTTATTTTAGTTGGAAAACAAAAGAACTTTGTTTGAAAAATCTTGAGAGTTGACTTTCTGTCCTTGCTTTAATTTCTATCTCACTGCTATATAAAAGAACTAGCTAGTTGAGTGGTATCTGCCACAGAGGACTTTTACCCTACTCTTTCCACATCTTCCCAGGATACCCTTATAACCAAACCCAGAGCGCTAAAACGTCTTTAGCAAACAAATAAGATAAAATAAACTCAAAGAGAAAATAGGCAGAAATTCACAGAAAAGGATAAACCAGGTGGCTAAAAAGCACATAGAGATGTGCACCTTTGTGTTTGTGTGTGTGTGTGTGTGTGTGTGTGTGTGTGTGCTCACACGTGCACACACCAGGACTGATGCTTGAATTCGGGCCTTGTACTCCTATGTAGCTTTTTTTCCTTGTGGGTGGCCCTCTACCACTTGAGACACACTTCCAGCTTTTTTGGTGGGTAATTAGAAATACAAGTCTCACAGATTTTTCTACCTGGATTGGCTTTGAACTACAATCCTCAGATCTCAGCTTCTTGGGTAACTAGGATTAAAGGTATGAGCCCGTGTCTCCCAGCAAGATGTTCACTTTTAATAGCAGAGAAATGCAAGGTTAAGCAGTGCAGAGCATTCATCAGCTATTACCACTTATGGCTCAGAGTACAGGGATGAGAACTTTCTTCTCATTTCTGGTTGAGTATTACTACTTTCAAAAACAATTTAGTGATAGCCAGGAAGCTGGAGTTTTACACAGTGAGCAGACACTAGAAATACTGCCGAATAGTACCCAGGAAGAAATGCACAATATTTTTAGTCACAATACCATAGAAAAAATTGCAAAGTCACCTAAAAATCCATCCATTAGGGAAGCAAAATGATCACAATGCAATCCTAGATAGGAAACTATCTGGTGATTTAAAATATGAATGAATGAGTTCTATAAACATCAAAATAGGGAAAGTCTAGGAAACACAATGTTGAGTAAAAACAGCCAAATACTATTTATGTAAACATTTAAAATACTCCAAACAACACTATATGCATGCTGTTTGTGGATCCATACATATGCCATGAAATATGAAAGCATGAGAAAGAAACTGCTTCAAGAGAATAGTTTATCTCTGGGGCACAAAAAGATTTCAATTTTCTCTATAAGTTTCTTATATCTTAAAAAAAGATATAAAGCAAGTATGCTAAAATGCTAACATTTACTGGACCGTAGGGGCTCATGCCTGTTATCCTAACTACCAGGAAGCTGAGATCTGAGGATCATGGTTCAAAACCAGCCTGAGTAGGAAAGGCTGTGACAGTCGTATCTCCAATTAAACAGTAAAAAAGACTGGAGATATGGCTCCAATGACAGAGTGCTAGCCATGAGCAAAAAGGTAAGTAAAAGTGCAAAACCTCGAGTTTAAGCTCTGTTACTAGTGCCACCCCCCCCCCCACATTAAATCTAGGTAGTGAATACTTTTCATTTGTGTTGTCATTCAAAAACTTGAATCAGTTAATCAGTCAATTACATTAAAAATAAGAGGAAATAGCATAGAGAGGACTAAGCCTGGACTAGGGCTACTGTGTGGCCCCCAGCCAGAGCAAATGGGTAGTGCCCAGGAAAGCCAATGATGGGTGGGAGCGGGGAGGCATGTCAAGGAGTTCTATGCAGGACGAGGGAACTGTGGCTACATAAATAAGCAGGCCATAGGCAGCAGGTGCACTCATGGCAAGCAAGGCACTTCGGCTGGATTGAATGGGGCCAAAGTAGAGGTAGAAGGAGTTGGGCCCCCAGGTCTTGGGATTTAGGTTGCAAGTAGAGGAGACCATAGAAGCTGAGTGTCAAAAACTCAGTCTAACATGGGGACACTTCCCTTCCCATTCCCCAACTCCTGTATTGTTCTCTTGCCCCTCAACTTCCAGGATCCCCCCCTTAGGATCCCCCTCTCTCCCTCTCTCCATCCATCTGTGTCTATCTGTGTCTCTCACCTATCTCTGTCTCTGTATCTGTCTCTGTCACCTGTCTCTCTGTCTCTCTGTCTCTCTGTCTCCCTGTCTCTGTCTCCCTGTCTTTGTCTCTCTGTCTGTCTCTCTGTCTCTGTCTCTGTCTCTGTCTCTGTCTCTGTCTCTGTCTCTCTCTCTCTCTCTCTCTCTCTCTCTCTCTCTCACACACACACACACACACACACACACACACACACACACACACAAGCCCCCACACTTCCGGATCTACTAACCTAAATCAGCAGGCTCAAGGGTTTCTCAGAGACTCCCCTTAGCATTAAGGATGCTAATTGCTACTCTAGCAGTTACTTTGGAAGATCAAAGAACCGCCCACAGAGCAGAGCTGCTTTTCATCTTCCACAGACCAAACACTAATACCACCCATCCCCCATATGGCTCCCCCTCTCAAGCTGGCACATTGGACCAATTCCCTTTCCTCTTCCCCACATGCTCTCCCCCGCCCCCTAAAATAGCTCTGCGCCAAAAATAAGCGCTCAGAAAAATGCTCCCAGAATGAATGGAAAAGGTAACTTCACTATCATTATAGTTCCCTTCTAATTACTGTGGTTTGTTTAAAGATGCACTTGTTTGTTTCTGGTTGTGATTCAGAAACCCATCACTGAGAACCCTCCCCAGTCCTTCTTCCAGGAGCTGGGACAGGAATCCTACTGGCTTCTCCTCCCTCAGGCCCTAAAGCCTCAAAGGCACCCACAGTGAGTACCCTCCCCCCCATTGCTACACAAAGTGGATGGGCTTTCACTGAGGACAGATCTGTGCTTCTGGAATACAGGACATGGAAAAGTGCCTCTCTTCTACCCCCACTATCCTGAAGCAAGCCTTCTGGGGTTGGCACAATCCCAGAATGGGCCTTTTGTCAGAGGGACAGTTATTAAAAATGGTCTGTCTGGCTCTAGCTGGATAAGCCAGGCTGTCCTCCACACATTCCTCCCGAGTTCTAATAGGGGGATAATTAGAAGACAGGAGTACTGGTCCCCAGAGAGATGTGTAGCAGCGCAGTGGCTTCCTCAGAGGCCTGGGCACAGTGATGGTAAATGTGATGGTCTTGATGGTGAGATTCAGTTGGTGCCATGCTCTGCAGCAGGCTGCTGGAATCTTTAGTAGGAAGTTGTCCCATAGACCCAGGCCCCTTTGTCATGCAGGGGACAGCTTGCCCCTCCCCTGCTCAGGGACCTCTTCCCATTGCTGCACACTCAGGCCCTGCTCTGCCATTCCTGGCCAATAACATTCCAAGGCCCCTAACCCTTGTGCCCTGCCCTGGGCTCCTGCTTCCACTATGCCCTGTTCTCAGCCAGGTTCTGCTGACCACAGGGGAGCTGTGTCCTAGAGTCTCTCTTCTTCAGGTTGAGCTCCCTCGCTCTGTGCCTGTGGAGCCTGAGGACAAGATCAGGGCTAAACAAATAGGTGCTGGCTTTTGGCAATCAAGATGGAGATCTCCCAAGCTATAATTACTCCTGGGCAGTGCATATGATGGTAAAAGTTCGACACCACAGGGCAGAAGTTCAGGGTGCTAAGGCTCCTGAAAACAATAATGAAGGACATTTGAATACATAGTCAGGAATTGTCTCTCATCCTGTCTACTTACCTTCCAGCTTCCTGGGATATTAAAGGAAGCAAGGGAAGTGAGTCAATTGAAAGCCTAGAGACACTCAAGCTGCTGACCCAGGGAGAGGACATTCTTCTTGTGCAGTCAGCAAGAACACAGAGCAACCAATGCCCCCCAGCCATGAAAACTGGCATCAGCCGTGCAGGTCCAGGCCTCTCAGACAAGAGGAAGAAAGACAAAGGTTGAGAGAGGACAGAGAAGAAAGTCTATGGTTGAGTTCACATGTGAAAGTTTAAGAAGACAGGGAGGTAGGTGCTTTTCCAGAGGCCATGATTTCTAATTTACATATGCAAGTGGTAAACTGAGGAAGGTAGGTAAGAGGTGGGTAACTCATAAATTGGTGGGAAAAAAGTTCTTGCTCTCTAAGCAACATCCACATTTGACCCCTAACCTTCGGACCCAATGGGAATTGTTCAGCTCTCCATGAACACACCCCAAAGTACTTGATACCATGATTCTACTCAGGCTGCAGTAAGCCAAGTGCATACCTGCCTCCATTTCTCAGGATTTGATTTTTTAAAATATTCCTTACCCTTTGAGATCAAAATATATGTTCTTCTTACAGGAAGCCTTCCAGGATACCTTGCTTGTCTCCATCTTAGTGAATTTTGTCTCAGGCAATTTCTGCTTCTGTTATCATTCCTACCACAACCCAGTTTGTGGAGGGCCATTTGTGTGGGGCTGAGGACTAGCAACTTCCAGGAGGCTGAATCCAATGGGTATCTTTCATCCCTAGCTTTCCCAAATTCCTAGCATACTCTTGAGAGAGAAGATTTTCCTTCCTGAATTCCTATCTCCCTATATTTGTCTGTCTATTGGTATAGACATTTGGATTTTGCTTCCCTGGCCGTCTCCTCAGATAACAGCATCCTTTCCTTTCCTTTCCTTTCCTTTCCTTTCCTTTCCTTTCCTTTCCTTTCCTTTCCTTTCCTTTCCTTTCCTTTTTTTTATTTTTATTTTTTTTTGGTTAGTCGTGGTTTCTTGAAATCTGGGCCTGGGCACTATCCCTCAGCTCTTCAGCTCAAGGCTAGCACTCTACCACTTGAGCCACAGCACCACTTCCTCTTTTCCTTTCCTTTCCTTTCCTTTCCTTTCCTTTCCTTTCCTTTCCTTTCCTTTCCTCTCCTCTCCTCTCCTCTCCTCTCCTCTCCTCTCCTCTCCTCTCCTCTCTTCCCTTCTCCTCTCCTGTCATTTCCTGTCCTTTCTTCCTTTCCTCTTTCCTTCCCTTCCTCTCTGTTCCCTCTCCTATTTTTCTTTCCTTCTTCTCTCAATTTCTTACTTTCTATTTGAATTTAGGCCCTCACACTAACTAGCCAAACAATTTATCCTAATATTCTTTTGAGGAACCATTCTCCCCACGACTTCCAGTCCATGTAGAATAGAGGAATGAGATCAGCCTACAGCTCAGAGATCAACATCCAACCTATACCAACCCAGTGATAAGGATACCTGATGTTTATCAGACCAACAGAGGAGAAACATTTTCCTTGCCTTGGATGGAAGTGACCTTGAAGCTGGTGACCTGATCAGTTCAGCACATGGGAAGGCTTACTTGGAATGAAGCATGCAGAACTGTGAGATGGGAAGCAATGTAGAGGACCTCTTCAAGCACTTGGGTCCAGTAGATTCTGATTAGTCAGTTGTAGGTTATGAGACATTGTAAGTTCTTTGTAGAAGATGGGTTTCATAATATGTATTTGAAAGAGTCCTAATGTAGCCTTTGACGCAAAATACTCTTCCAGACTACTCTTATCTGGTTGTCCCTTCTCAACATCTTTTCTAACAGTCCTTCTCTATCCAGACTGTAGATGACTGAGTCCAACAGATTTGTCCTGAGGTCCCTTCTCTTCTTGCTTTCTATGCATCCCAAGGCAATCTCAACAATCTATGGCTTCAATTACCATCTTCCATTCATAGCTCATTTGCATAGTCTCTCTTAGACCTCCAAAGCTGTGTATGCAGTCAGCTCTCTCAGTGTCTCCATGTCTCATGGGCACCTTCAGTTGGCTACATAATCTTGAATAATAACACTCCTTAGCAGCTCTCCCTTCTTTTCTATCACAACAAACGGCCCAAGATAAATGCTTAGTTTCATCTAATTTAGTCTCCACCCTTAAACTGGCTTAAAAAATTATAGGCATGTCTCTTCTGCCCAAATACTTCCACAACCTTTCCATTGCTCTTGAGATAAAGACCAGAATCTGGAGCACAGGTCCCAAGGTCCTGACCAGTATGGTTCTCTCTCACATCAATGCTCAGTGCTCTCCAATCGGCTGGCCTCTCAGTACTTTTTGGAGGTAAGACCTGATCTCTTCTGTCTTGGAAACTTTCACTCCTTTGGTTGCCTTAAACCTCCTAATCTTCAGGGATAGACAGGATGCTGCTTTCCTCTTGGTACCACAAAGGTCTTATGCTTTCTTCTGGTAAGGTCAGAAACATCCCAATAGGTTTTATGATCTGCTTCATGGAGGTAGGGCAGAGAAGGACCTTTTGTAATTTTCACAAATTCCTTCAGCTTAAAATATTCCATAGGCCAAGGTGCTATATTTGGGGGTAGAATATTCTAAATCCCATCAAAGACTAGATACCACTAATCCTTTTTAGAACACATTGTTAATATATATTTTTATTGTAAAGATACTGTAAAGAGGGGTTACAGTTACATGAGGAAGGCAATGAGTCCATTTCCTATGGAGCATTGTTACCTCCTCCTTTGTTTTTCCCCTACCTCCCTGATGCCCCTCCCCCACCCTGTAAAGTTGTAAAGTTTGTTTTCAACATAATGTCTTATACATCTCATTGTTACAATGGGTCAGCCTGTATCCTTAGTTCAGCATTCTGTAGAACACATTTTTTTTTTTTATTAAAACCTACCATCATTGATAATTTAAATTCTTAGTTTTTTCCTGGACAAATACTACTACTAACAACAATGGATTTTACAACAGTACTGGATCTTCATGGTTTCTTATGCTTTTGGGATAAGTTACCATGTTAGCAGCCTAATGTATTTTTGTTTGTTTGTTTGTTGTGCTGGTCCTAAGGCTTGAACTCAGGGCCTGGGTGCTGTCCTTGAGTGTTTTTGCTCAAGGCTAGCACTCTACCCACTTGAGCCATACTCTATTTCTAGATTTTTGGGGGGTGAACTGGAAATAAGAGTCTCATGAACTTTCCTTCCTGGGCTGGATTTAAACCTGGATCCTCAGATCTTAGCCTTCTGAGTAGCTATGGTTACAGCCATGACCTACTAAAGCCCAGCCAGCAACCTAACATTCTAAAATTACTTCTCCATATGGAAATCTGGACAATGGCTTATTACTACTATTTAGATGTATTCACTGGTTACTAATAGCAAATTCATTAAATTGTTTGATTTTTTATCAGTAAATCTAGTTCCGTAGCCAGAGGACTTGGCAGGTTTTAAGTTTCTTGCAAAATGAAGCAAAATGTTACCTAATGTCATGTAAAAACACAACATTCAAGAGAGGAATCTGGAAAGTGCTTTTGTAATTCACACCAGACTGGTGGCTCTACAGTGGTTTATTAAGTGTGGTCCATTTAGTGTGACAGCCTGGGGATAGGCCAATGTACAGGTCATGGGATGGGGGTGGGGTTGCTGTCCTGCCAACCGACTTTCAGAACTCAGATACAGTCACAGGAACACTTTTTGTGGGGTATCTTAAAGTTCAACTTATTGTGCATATCATTGAAGGGAAAATATAGGCACAGAGAAGTTAAATAATACGTTGACTATCATACAGCTAGTACTTCCTGAAACCAGAATTCAAGCAAAGGCCATCTGCTATACATCTAGCAGCATCTATTAGCGGTTGTGGTCTGGCAGTGGCAGAAGGGAATGAAAGAAGTCCAAATGAGTTTTGGTCTGTCTTGGGGGAAGTGGCAGATAAGAAATGTAGAGAGGATGTTTGATGCCTGACTTTCACATTGTACCAAACTCAAGGCCACATTCAAGAGCGGAGAGATAAGCTCCCCCCCTCACTTCCAACTACAAGACAGGTCAGACTCAGCAGCTGCCAGTCCTTCCTCTAGCAGTGTCACAGTAAACACTCACTGCCAAGGACATCTTAATAATGCAGGCTCACTGGGAACACAAGCAGGATTCAGTTTGGGAGGGATACTTGTTTAGCTGGCTCCCCTGAGCTGAACAGGTGGAGAAAGGATGTAAGCAAGATGGCCCAGATCCCAGAAGAGCTCCAGACCACAGCTGCAGGAGAGTGATCTGTGGATTCCACTAGATTGTAATGAGGAGTGAAATCCAAGGACACTGTGAGAAGGGCTCAGGGTTTGGCAGCACTGAGAGGGGGGGAATGTTCATCGGAAATGGGGCCACCCATGGAGATGGACTAAAATGGAAGGACAGAACAGATCATCAAAGATGACAAGAGGTGATTCCCCTGAGTGGGAAAACACACTATCTACAAATGGACAGGTATTGGAATAAAGAGTATGATGGTTACCCTGCCTGAATAGAATAATTTATGTAACAATTATCTCTGTACTCCCCCTGCCTTTCCATAGTCTCTGCAAACATGCAATAGCACACACCATCAGCTCAAATTTAAAAAGAGCCAAACAACCCAAGACATGCACCACCAAGTTCTATAGAAATACTGGTAGCCCAACCTCGGACCTTCTGGATCAAGTCAGCTACACAAGATGTTGTAGTCTCCAGTCTCTACAGCTTTTTGGTTGTTCATCTGGTCTTTGGCTGTCTCTAGGACACAGGTGAATAAATGAGGTAAAGTAATATATGCCTTCCAGGAGCAGTGGTTCATGCCTGTAATCCTAGCTATTCAGGAGGCTGAGATCTGAGGATCACAGTTCGAAGCCAGCTGTGGCAGAAAAGTCTCCATGAGTAGCTTATCTCCAGTTAACCACTCAAAAACCAGAAGTGGATCTACGGATCAAAGTAGTAGAGCTCTAACCTTGGGCAAAAGAGCTCAGGGACAGAGCCCAGGCACTGAGTTCAAGCCCCACAACTGGCAAAAAAAATTACTATATGCTCATGAGTTCCCAACTACTTGGTGAACCCAATGCCATGCCAGGAGCCTGAAGAGGCCTATGTCTTTTTAAACAAAAACTTGCCCTGTCTCTTTATCATGACAATCCTAGTATTTCAAGGGGAAGGTTTGGCTATGGAGATTTGTGCCTTGTGTATCAGTCTAAATAGGCAAGTTTGGTCAACATCAGTAAGTAAAATAAACAAGGTGATATGACAGTTTCAAAGGACAGCAGAGTGGGTAAGGAAAAGGGAGGGGGTAGAAAGGAAAGAGGATATTAGGAAAGAAACATAATCTAGCCCAGAAGAGATCTGCAAAAAACAGATATGCCCAGTTGGGCAGAGCAGAGGACGTGAAAGCAAAGGGACTGCAGAAAAGGCAAGACTAGCAGAGATAAAGTGTTGTCACATCTACTGCAAAGTGTGCCACTCTGATCAGCTCAATTGTTTAACAACCATTCCTGTTTGTTCAAAAGTGCATCAGAGGGGGACATATTGTCTGAGTATCAGGTACCATTAAGAGGAAGACCAACCCCAGGCTATAAGCCTGGTGCATGACTGTCTGAGCAGCAGATACTTATCAAGAGGAAGACCAACATGGGCCTTGGACTGTAAGCATGGCCCCTGGACACATCTGTGATGCAAAAAATGTCAGGGAACTCAGACTCAAAGTTCATGGAGGGCAGGACAGGTAGGCCTATCAGAGGGAAATCAGAGGTTCTTTACCCATTGTTCCTATTTGGAGAAACGAGAGGTGGGAATGGACGGAAAGAAAGTTAGAACTCAACTTCTAAAGAATATGGATTTGTATGACATTTAAATTATTAAATGACATTCAGTCTAAAGAACTAGAGTTAAACCAGGTGGCTTCTGTTGGGGAGTTTTGATTTTGTGTCTATTCCATGACAAGCTGTAGTCTTCTTTGTACAGTTTTCTGGGAGCCTCAGGAATATACGAAACCTATTCTGGTTTGCTGGTGGAGAAGAGAAAGAAGGAATCACAAAATATGTCAGGATAGGAAGCATGTTTTTTTCACTTCTCCTCACAGTCCACACAGAGCCAGGCCCAAGCCCCAACAGCTCTGGTGCAGTCTCTCTAATGAGGCCATTGCTTCTGGACCTTAGCTCTGCGTTTGGCCCATTGATGGCCACTAGAAACAATCGTGCTGGATCAAGCTTGTGTTACCCAGAAGCGTGGGTAATATTCCACCAGCGGATTCCATACTGGTTTTCCCTTTCTGAGCTGCAGGGATGTGAGATAGCCATCAAAACAAGGAAGCACAAAAAAGGTGCTCAGCTCCCAGAGAAGCAGACAGCCAGTGTCCTTAGCCAGAAGGGGTGGAGAATACCTCCTGGGACAACCCCCAGGAACTGGATGGTGTAAGAAACCTTCCTGAGGCAATCTTGGTAAGGCAGTCTCCTGGCTGTGCAGGTACACCCTGAGTGCTACTCAGACTCCCACGTGCTCTGGGTGGGCAGGCAAGCCCATGTGTCATCTCCCAAGTATCATCAGCCACCAAGCATACTTAGTCACCCCTCCATGCCAGTGCCTGACGTCCTTCATGCTGTCAGTTCTCTTCACCCCTTCTCTTTCCCCCATAACTCAATTGGATGAATCTGAACAATGTGTAGAGCTAGGTTTGTACCAGTCTGTCTCCAGAAATGGAGACAGAGATGAGGATTTCTATCCGGTTGTCCTTGCGTTGGCTGCACAAACAGTATGGAGTACCTGCTGTATGTCAGGCACTGTGATTGATGGTAGGGAGTTCTCTCAGTGGTTTTCTAAGATGTGACAACAGGACTTTGTAGCCAGTGCCCTGGAAGATGTGTACTTACCCTATTCTGCGATGGATATGCTGGTGGTGATTAGCATCTAGAGGAGACCACATGGCTCCTGGGGGCTGGAGGGGTTGGGACTAGGCTCACAGGTGGAAAACCACTTCCTAGCTGAGTGTTTATGTTATTTTCGGTAGTGAACATAAGGTAGTGACTGTAAACTGGGCCTGAAAGTCTCCTAAAAGAAAATCTTTCCCTCTGTGTTTTATTCTCTGCTCTCCTCTCCTTTCCTTTCTCTTCTCCCTTCCTCTCTCATCTCTTCCCCTCCTCCTTCCTCCCCTCCCCTCTCCTCCCATTTTCTCTTCCTTCTTCTCTGCTTTCTTTTGCTTTATTTTTGTTGGTACTGAGGGTTGAATTCAGGGTCTTGAATTTACAAAGCAGGCACTCTACCATTGGAGTCACCCACTCCAGACCATATGGTCTTCTCTCTCTCTCTCTCTCTCTCTCTCTCTCTCTCTCTCTCTCTCTCTCTCTCTCTCTCTCTCTCTCTCTCTCTCTCTCTCTCTCTCTCTCTCTCTCTCTCTCTCTCTCTCTCTCTCTCCCTCTCTTTTTCTTTTGCCTGTCCTGAGTTTTGAATTCAGGGCCTGGGTGCTGTTCATAGCTTCTTTTACTCAAGGCTAGTGCTCTACCAATTGGGCCACAACACCACTTCTGGCTTTTCTTGAGTGGTTTATTGGAGATAAGGGTCTCAGAGTTGCACAGGCTTTCCTGCCTGGGTTGGCTTTGAACCACGATCCTCAGATATCAGCCCCCCAAGTAGTTAGGATTACAAGTGTGAGCCACTAGTGCCCAGCATGATATTTCTTTCTGCTTTGTTGTTGCTGTTGTAGTTTTTGATTAAGAGCTTGTGAAAAGAGAGTTTATACAGAGGAATGGCAGTCATTAGGTTGGATGGATGGGTCATGAAGACAAATAATTCTGACTTTTTTCTCCACAATTGGGAATTCTAAATCAAGTCAATGATAGTCTCTCCTTTTTTTTTTTTTTTTTTTTTGCCAGTCATGGTGCCTGAACTCTGGGCCTGGGCACTGTCCCTCAGCTCTTCAGCTCAAGGCTAGTGCTCTACCACTTGAGCCACAGCACCAGTTCCAGCTTTTTCTGCTTATGTGGTGCTGAGGAATCGAACCCAGGGCCTCAGGCATGCAAGGCAAGCACTCTACCACTGAGCCACCTTCCCAGCCCCCAATGATAGTCTCTTAATGGGTACAGACTCAGATCCAAGTTATGTTTCTCATAATAGTTAACACAAGATCGTTTGGGAAACTGGCTGGAATGAATATTCCCAAACTTTGCAAGAAAAATCTACCTCTTCTTTGACTGATAAAAGTGTGACCAGTACTTAACCTGCTTTTGCTGGAAAGCACTGACTCCTTACTTGGGATCATGGTTTAGCTAAAAGCAAGAGGGAAGCTTGGCATCCCAGCCTTTTTCCTATCTATCTTTGCTCTGAGCCATTCACTTTGAAGTCACCTTGGAGTCTAGGAAGGATGGGATAGATTCATAACATCCTGACAAAGAGGGATGGAGAACACTGCTCCCAAGAAAAGAAACTGCAGAGCACCTGCCAAGCAACAGTGACTTCTGTTCTGAACCAGACTGCCCCCTCCTCAAGTGATGACAATGACAATAACTAAACACAGGATGGAAATAATGACCAAGAAGGCCATGCTTGTGACTAGGATTGCTTCACGATACATAACCCCTAAGCACTCTCCTAATTCTTTGTCTCTTTTAAGCCAACAGCTCATTCCTGTACCCTGAAGGTGGATGAAATTGGGCTAAAGCACTTTCATTGCTTATTCCCATGGCTGTCTTTGCTATGTTAAGAAAGCTCCTTTCCCTTCCCTTCACCTGGTGTCTTCATTTGGCATATCAAAATGAGTGCCCGGACCTGACATGTAGACCCTCTATAATTTGGGTCTGGGGAAGGAAAGAAGGAAGGGAGGGAGGGAGGGAGGGAAGGAGGGAAGGAGGGAGGGAGAACCACTCATTCAATAGAAGAAACCAAAGCCCAGAAGGACCACAGGACTTACCAGGATCTTGCAGCTTCACAGGATTGACATGGATTAGTTTCTGTTTGATCAAAGAAGCCAAAGCTTCTGGGTGTTGCTGACTCACACCTGTAATCCTTGCTACTCAGAAGACTGAGATCTGAGAATCAAGGTTCAAAGTCAATCAGGGAAGGCAAATCTGTAACTCTTTTTTTTTTTTTGGTCGGTTGTGGGGCTTGAACTCTGGGCCTGGGTGTTGTCCCTCAGCTCTTCAGCTCAAGGCGAGCACTCTACCACTTGAGCCACAGTGCCACTTCCAGTTTTCTGGTGGTTTATTGGAGATAGGAGTCTCAAGGTCTCTCCTGCCCGGGCTGGCTTTGAACCGCGATCCTCAGATCTCAGCCTCCTGAGTAGCTAGGATTACAGGCGTGAGCCACCAGCACCCGGCTGTAACTCTTTTTTTGAAAAACAACTTTACACTTTTTTTGGTATTTTTATTGTGAAAATACTGTACAGAGGGGTTACAATTACATGAGCAAATAATGAGTACATTTCTTATCAAGCATTGTTGCCTCCTCCTTTGTTTTCCCTTCCCATCCCCCCATCACCCCCCTCTAGGCCCTCCCCCACACCAAAGTTGTAAAGTTCGTGTTTCAACATGACGTCTCATACATCTCATTGTTGCGATGGGTCCACCTGTATCCCTATTTAAACAATTTGTTTTTTCCCTTTCCCTCCACAAATTACACCAACATCAAATACAGTGAAAACAAGGGTTATACCATGGAGGAGGGACATACAAAGCAACAAAGAAATCATCTTATAAATATGTTAGAAACAATAGCAAGAAAGAAAAATCATTTGAGTCCTTATCTTGGGGTTCATTTCACCTAACATCAACTTATCTGACCTTTTCTGCTTGTCTCAGACATATACTAGTTATTGCAAATAAGGGAAACCATGGGGCCTATGTTTCTTTGGGCCTGGCTTACTTCACTTAATAGAATGTTTTCCAAGTCTTTCCATTTCCTAACAAATGGGGCAATGTCATTTTTCTGATGGAGGCATAGAATTCCATTGTGTGTGTGTGTGTGTGTGTGTGTGTGTGTGTGTGTGTGTGTGTGTGTGTGTGTGTGTGTGTGTGTGTGTGTGTGTGTGTATTTTCTTGACCCATTCATCTACTGAGGGGCATCTGGGTTGGTTCCATCTCTTAGCTATGGTAAATAATATTGCAATAAACATAGTTGTGCTGGTAGCTTTAGTATGGTCTTGTTCGTAATCATTCGGGTAAATGCCCAAAAGTGGGATTGTTGGGTCATAGGGGAGCTCTATGTGGAGTCTTTTGAGGAACCTCCATACTGCTTTCCAAAGTGGTTGAACAGTTTACACTCCCACCAGCAATGCAGTAGGGTTCCCTTCTGTCTACATCCCCTCCAGCATCTGTTGTTATTAGAGTTCTTGATTATAGCCATTCTAACTGGGGTGAGGTGGAATCTCAATGTTGTTTTGATTTGCATTTCTTTTATGGCTAGAGAGGTTGAACATTTCTTCATGTGTTTCTTCAGAGAAGTTTCTCTTTAAGTCTTTAGCCCACTTATTTATTGGGCAGTTGTTTCTTTGAGGATTTGTTGTAGGGGGATTTAATTTTTTGAGTTCCAGGTATATTTTAGATATGAGACCCTTGTCCATTGTATGGCTAGTGAAGATCTTCTCCCAATCCGTGGGCTTTCTATTGATCTTGCTAGCTATGTCCTTTGCCATGCAGAAGTGCTGCAATTTCATGCAATCCCATTTGTCCAACCTTTCTTTGATTTGTTGTGTTTCTGGGTCTCTATTAAGAAAGTTTCGGCCTGTGCCAAGGAGACCTAGGGTTTCTCCTATTCCATCCTGTAATGTTTTCAGAGTGTCTGCTTTGACTCCGAGGTCTTTGATCCATTTGGAGTTGATTCTGGTGCAGGGTGATTATATAAGGATCTAGCTTTAGTTTTCTACAAGTGATTAACCAATTTTGCCAGCACCATTTACTGAAGAGGCTGTCTTTCTTCCATTCTATTTTTTTAGCTCCCTTATTGAAGATTAGATTAGGTCTGTGGGTTCATTTCTGGGTTTTCAATTCTATTCCATTGGTCCTGAGGTCTCTTCTTGTGCCAGTACCAAGCCGTTTTGATTACTATGGCTTTGTAGTAGAGTTTGAAATTTGGTATTGGTATTCCTCCAGCAGTGTTCTTTCTGTTGAGGATCGTTTTTGCTATTCGGGGTCTTTTATTATTCCATATGAATTTTTGGATTGCCTCTTCTATTTTCTTGAAGAATGAGTTTGGAATATTGATAGGTATTGCATTGAATTTGTAGATAGCCTTGGGAAGTATTGCCATCTTCTCCTTTGTTTGTCCCTACTATCCCTTCCCTCCCACATTCACAACTACACTCCCCTCTGCCCCCACCAAGTTGTGAAAAGTTCATTTTGAACATAGTGTCTTGTATACCTCATTGTTACAATGGGTCAACCTGTATCCTTATTTAAGCATTTTTCCCCTTCCTCTCCCCGAATTAGAGAAGTGTATATACAGATGCAGGGCGCCGACATCAAATATAGTGAAAATAGGGGGTTATACTGTGGGAGAGGAACATACAAAAAACAAAAAAAATCACATGGTACATTATAAGTATGTTAGAAACAATAGCAAGAACGAAAAAAAAATTTGTGTCCCTATCTTGGGGTTCATTTCACTTAACATCATCTTATATGGTCATATGTACATAGCCTTTGACTTTTTCTACTTGTCCTACACATTATCTCCAATTAATCAGATGAAGTCAGAAGTAGAGACCTAGCTTAAGGAGTACAGTGCCTTAATGAAAAAGCTGAGCAAAGCATGAGATTCTGAGTTCAAGCTGAAGTAATGGCATGATTTAGAGAAATCCAAGGCTTTGATTTCCCTCAAAATGTTTTTAGGAGACATTTGATATACTGACTTTTATTTACCTTTTTTTGAGGGGGGAATTCAGTCATGGGGGCTGAACTCTGGGCCTGGTCACTGTCCCTTAGCTCTTCAGCTCAAGGCTAGCACTCTACCACTTGAGCCACAGTGCCACTTCCGGCTTTTTTCTTTTTCTGCTTATGTGGTGCTGAGGAATCGAACCCAGGGCCTCATGCATGCAAGGCAAACGCTCTACCACTGAGCCACCTTCCCAGCCCCTCATTTACCTTTTATTCAGAAATTTTCTTTTTTTATTTCTAAAACTTTATTTAACGGTGATGTGCACAGTGGTTACAGTTACATAAATTAGGTAATGAGTACATTTCTTTTTAAACAGTGTCACCTACTCCCTCATTCTCTCCCAGTTTTTCCTCTCCCAACTTCCCTCCCCACCACGTTGTATAGCTCATTTCCAACATTGTGTCTAGTGTGTTTCACTGCTGAATTGATTCACCCTTTGTCCCACTGCTTCTCTCCAATTCAGGTTAACTCATATACAAGACAAAGCATATTGAAATACAAAACAGGGACAGAACAGAATAAACCAAAGAAAAAAAGGAGAGAAGTAAAAGAGAAAAGAAAAATAATGGAAAGCAGTAAAATAAAAAAATCTCTTGCTTCCATTTCTTGGTGTTCATTTCAATAAGTATCATTTTATATAATCATATGCAGATAGCTATTGAGCCTTTATGATCCTCTCCTAAGAATATCCTCCTTTGTTCTCATTGTGTGAATGTTTAGACTACTGTTTAATTAATCATGTCCAAGTATAATGATTTGTCTTTTACTATCCATTGGGTTTGCTTGTAGATTTATAGGCACATTCTAGTTATTACAAATGAGGGAAACCATGCAGCCTATGTGTCTTGGGTCTGGCTTACTTCACTTAGTATAATACTTTCCAAGTCTCCATTTCCTTACAAATGGGGCAATGTCATTCTTTCTGATGGAAGCATAGAATTCCATTGTGTATATATATCACATTTTCTTGATCCATTCATCCACAGAGGGACATCTGGGTTGATTCCATATCTTGGCTATGGCAAACAATACTACAATGAACAGGGTGGTGTCGGTGGCATTAGTGTAAGTTGGTTTTTAGTCAACTGGATAGATGCCAAGAAGTGGGATTTCTGGGTCATAGGAAAGCTATATGTTTAGTCTTTTGAGGACCCTCCATACTGCTTTCTAGAGTGGTTGAACAAGTTTACATTCCCATCAACAGTGTAGTAGCATTCCGTTTTGGCCACATCCCCACCAGCATCTGTTATTGTTAGTTTTCTTGATAATGGCCATTTTAACTGGGGTGAGGTAGAATGTTGTTTTGATTTGCATTTCTTTTATGGCCAGAGATATCAAACATCACTTCAGCCCACTTACTAATTGGGTTGTTGTTTCTTTAAGGATTTGTTTTGGGGTTTTAATTTTTTTGAGCTCTAAGTATATTTTAGGTATGAGGCCCTTGTCCGATGTATAGCTAGTAGATCTTCTCCCATTCTGTGGGCTTTCTGTTTATCTTGCTAGCTATGTCATTTGCCATGCAGAAACTCTTTAGCTTGATGCACTCCCATTTATCTAGTCCTTTTGGATTTGTTGTAATTCCGGATCTTTACTTAGGAAGTTCTGACCTGTACCAAGGAGGCTTAGAGCTTCCCCTATCCCTTTCTGTAATATTTTCAGGGCATCTGGTCTTATATTGAGGTCTCTGATCCATTTGGAGTTGACTCAGGTGCAGGGTAATATCTAAGGATTTAACTACACTTTTCTCCATGTGTATAGACAATTCTGCCAGCACCATTAGTTGAAGAGTTTGTCTTTTTTTCCCATCCTGTGTTGGCTCACTCATCACATATTAGGCAGCTATAGGTTTATGGATTCATTTCTGGGTTTCTATTCCATTGGTTCTCAAGCCCATTCTTTGTGTCAGTACCAAGGTGATTTTATTACTACAGCTTTGTAATAGAGTTTGAAATTTCATATTGATATTCCTCCAGTGCTGTTCTTCCTGCTAAGGATTGTGTTTCCTATTTAGGGTCTTCTATTATTCCATATAAACTTTTGGATTGCTTCTTCTATATCATTGAAGAATGTTGTTGGGATTTTGATGGGCATTGCATTGATTCTGTAGATAGCTTTGAGCAGTATCGCTGTTTTCATGATAGTACTCCTTCCAATCCAGGAGCATGTAAGGATTTTCCACTTCCTTAAATCTGCTTTGATTTCCTTTTTCAGGTTTTTAAAGTTTTCATCATAGAGATCCTTCTTGTCTTTGGTTATTTCCTAGGTGTTTTTCATTAGGCTATTACAAATGGGGTTGCTTTCCTGATTTCAGCCTTGCTCTTCTCATTGAGATAGAGTTTTACTTCTTTCTCTATTTGGATTCCCTTTATGTTTATCTCTTGCCTTATTGCTCTAGCTAGGAATTCCAATACTGTTTTGAAGAGGAAAGGAGAAAGCAGACACCCTTTTCTTGTTCCTGATCTTAGAGAAAATGTTTTTAACTTTTCACCATTAAGTATAATGCTGGCTGTAGATTTGTCATATATAGCTTTTTGAGGAATGCTCCATGGATTCCTAGTTTCTCCAGAGCTTTTTTTTTTTTTATCATAAAGGGGGGTTGGTTCTTGTCAAATGCTTTTTCTGCATCTCTTGAGATGATCATATAGTTCTTGTCCTTGCTCTTGCTCATGTGTTAATTGACTTGCTCTTGCTCATGTGTTAATTGACTTGCTCTTGCTCATGTGTTAATTGACTTGCATATATTGAACCAGCTTTGCATCCCTGGAAAGAATCCCATTTTATCATAGTATATGACTTTTTTGTTAGTTGTTCAATTCTGTTGGTCAGAATTTTATTGAGGTTTTGCATTGATGTTCAGCAAAGAGATGGGTCTATAATTCTCTTCTTTTATGAGTCCCTATCTGGTCTTGGGATGAGGGTTATGCTGGCTTCATCGATGAGTTTAATAGGATCTTTGCCTTTCACTTTCATTGAAGAGTTTGAGTAGTATTGTAATGAATTCTCCTTTGAAGGCCTTATAGAATTCAGCTGTGAATCCATCTGGTCTTGAGATTTTCTTGGGTGAGAGGTCTTTTATTGCCATTTATATTTCATTACTTGTTAGGGATTTTTTAGTTGTTTAAACCTTGGTTTAGTTTGGGTATATCAACATTTTCTAGAATTCTTCCATTTCTTCCAGATTCTCTGATTTGTTTGCAAAGTATTCCCTTATAGTGTGGAATCTTGCTTGTTTCTGTCATGATGTTCTCATTCTTAAAAATTTTCAAAATGAACGATTATTGGGCTTCAACTGCTTTTAGTTTCTTTATTTGAAAGCTTACCATAGAAAGCCCTAGTTAAGTGTCTTTTATCTGGACAAAGATAAAGACCATCTTGTTAGACTGAAGTGTAGGTGCAGCAATGAGCCCCATGTGTCACACTTCATTTTCCCCTTATTGTATGTGAGGGGCAAGGTTAGAATCAGGAAGCACAGGAGAGGCAGTTATAACTGTTGCTGATCCATCCTCCCCCCCCCCCCCCGCCCACTATCCCCATTATACTAAAAGATGATAACTTTTGTAGGAGGGAAGAGGAAGCAAATGCTTTTGTTAGACCAATATATTTAATGACAATGTTTCACTGAAACACATTGCTTCCTTGTTAACAGCGCTTTAGTCATCTTTTCCATTACTGTCTACCTCATCTTCCTGTCAGCATTAAAAAAAAATAGCATCCTGAGGTAAAATGCTCATGATGTCCCCATAAATGCACATTGCCAGGGTTCATTGTTGTAAATTTGCCCTCTTGTTCTCCCCCTACTTCCTCCTGCACCACGTTTACATATGGGTGCCTGGCAACCCTATGCATGATCAGGGCAAGCAAGAGGTGATAGCTCTGGGGAATCCCCAGCAAAAGGGCAGATCTGCCAAGGACCGTTATCAGATGAGGTTGATGGGTGTGAGGTGACTCACACTGTGGAAAGACATTATTCATCTATAACCACACTTCTCCTTACCACACATCAGGCCTTCAAATTGCTGTGTCTAAACCAAGTTCTGCAAAACCAGTTCCGATATGAAATGAGATGGAGGATTCAAATAATTTCTACAAAGCACTGTTATCAATCAAGATTTCCTTCATTTGCTTGTTCATTTATTTATTCATTTAATAAGTACAAATTAATTCAGGGCTTTGAGCAGGGCACTGGCTCAAGCATAAGAAATGTGGGAGGAATATGGGAAAGAACAACGGAAGGGAAGACACTGACCAAGATGCACTGTATTCATATAATTGATGGGTTGAATTAAGATCTCTTTGGACAACTACTTGAAGATAATTTTAAAAATTAGGTAAAATTTTTAAAAATAAGATGTTTTTATGTACTTATGAGGTTAAGATCATTACACCACCACTATAAGAGAGAAATAACAGGGTCTTATCTTTTGCAAAAATGGATCTTCATTGCTACCTCAGATTAATGACTAAATCGAAGTTAGTTACCAGTTCAGCTTCCTCTACTTATGGACTTATTCCTAGCCATCTATGTCAGCTCATTTTTCCAGGAGCAACATCTTCTACCTCTTCTTTTCAAAGTTTACTTGTAGTTTTGCTCTGATCAAAGTTTTCTGTTGGAGCCTGTTAAAAGTACACCATGATTGCAATTCATCTGGGGATATGGCCCTCTCAAGGGAGAGCAGAAGATAAGATAGTGTGTTGAAAAAGGCCATAAGCAAATATATTTCTGCCAGTTTGTGATCAGGAATGTAAAAGAGAAAGGAACACTTAGCAGGAAGAAGCAAGGATCAGGCATTGATTCAGCTGCTGCTGCTGCTGTTGAGTGTTGTGGTCTGATCTGTCAGCAGTAGACAACACCACCAGTGCTTGATGTGATAACATTCTGGAGAAGACAACTAGAGAGAACTAGTTGCTGCTGCTGCTGCTCCTCCTCCTCCTCTTCCTCCTCCTCCTCTTCTTCTTCTTCTTCTTTTTATTTTTTGATGCCTGTCTGGGTTTGAACTCAGGTCCAGGGTGCTGTTCTTAGCTATTTTTGTTCAATACCAGCATTCTACCACTTGAGCCACACCTCCACTTCAGGAACTTTCCTGCCTGGGCTGGCCTTGAACCGCTATCCTCAGATCTCAGTTTCCTGAGTAACTAAGAATACAAGCATGAACCACTGGTGCCAGGCTGACAGCCAGCTCTTGTTGCATATTGATCACATGCAAACATTTTTACCCTAGGGTGAGAATGGGATAATAATCTGTCCTTCCTGGATTAGTTGTGATCCAAGTGTGGGTATAGATTTCCAGCCTATAATGCCTGGGCCAGGCCTGCTATCTGAGACCACTCAGAGCACCTGACTTGTCGACATCATACATACCACTTCAGATGCAGGGGCCTGGCAAAGGAGGTGTAACAATGGCCGATGTCCATGGGATATTGTATACATTTTATGACCTACAGCTTACCAATCACTTTACCAGAACAGCCTCTAAAAGGCCCAGCCATATATGGTACCAGGTTATGGACAAAGTACATAGTCCAAAGTCAAGATGTGTGATACACTTTAAATACATGGGAGGAGGGGTCTCTTTTATCATTTGGAATTTGGGCTTTCTGTTTCTTAAATTTTTGATACAAGCACCAGAGGCAAACAGAACCTGATTAAGAAAACAAAAACAAAAACCAACAACCTGGTGAATACTAGCTCAGATTCTCAGGGAGTAATTTCAGAGTTATCCTATCAGGCAAGCAACCTAGATCAGCAACACTGACAAGATGAATGTCAATCAAAGCTTCGGAACAACAGCAGGTCTGTATATTGTCCTGCCAGCCCATCTGTTATTTTTTTTTTTTGGTTTGCTTGTGTATTTTTTTCTGTTTATTTGTTTGTTTTTGACAAGAGGAAAAGTATGAGAAGTCTCATCCTCTCGGTAGAATAAAGAATCATTAAACACACACACACACACACACACACACACACACACACACACACAAGCCAGGCACTGGTGGCTCACACCTGTAATCCTAGCTACTAAGGAGGCTGAGATATGAGGATCACGGTTCAAAGCCAGCTCAGAGAGTAAAGTCTGTGAGACTCTTTATCTCCAATAAACCACCAGAAAACTAGAAGTGGCGCTGTAGATCAAGTGGTAGAGCACTAGCCTTGAGCTGAAGAACTGAGGGACAGCATCCAGGCCCAGAATTCAAGCCACATGACCAACCCCCAAAAAAGAAAAAACAAAAACAAACAAACTATCCGGTTCCATCTGGCTGGATCCGGCTCAAACCGGTTTGATCTGGTTCAATCCGGTTCAATCTGGCAAAAACCGGATATATCCGGTTTTATCCTGCTCAAACCAGTTTGATCCGGTTCAATCCGCCCAAACCCGGCTCGATCCGATTCAAACCAGCTCGATCTGGTTCCATCCGGCTCGATCTGGTTCCATCCGGCTCGATCCGGTTCAATCCGGTTCCATCCGGCTCAAACTGGATTAATCCGGTTCAATCCGGTTCCGTCCGGCTCAAACTGGATTAATCCGGTTCAATCCAGTTCCATCGGGCTAAAACCGGATTGAGCCGGTTCGATCCAGTTTAAACCGGATTGAGCCGGTTCGAACCAGTTCAAACCGGCTTGATCGCTTGATCCGGTTCCATCCGGTTCCATCCGGCTCAAACCGGTTCGATCTAGTTCAAACCGGATCGATCCGGTTCTATCTGGTTGAAACTGGCTGATCCGTTTCTGGTTCCATCCGGCTCAAACCGGTTTGATCTGGTTCAATCCGGTTGCATCTGGCTCAAACAGGATTGATCTGGTTCAATCCGGCTCAATCCAGTTACATCTGGCTCAAACCGGATAGAGCCGGTTTGATCCAGCACAAACTGGCTTGATCCGGTTCCATCGGCTCGATCCGGTTCAAACCAGCTCGATCTGGTTCCATCCGGCTCAAGCCGGTTTGATCCGGTTCAATCCGGCTTTATCCGGTTCCATCTGGCTCAAACCGGATTGATCCAGTTCCATCTGGCTCGAGCCGGTTTGATCCAGTTCCATCCGGCTCAAACCGACTTGATCCGGTTCCATCCAGCTCTATCCGGTTCAAACCAGCTCGATCTGGTTCCATCCGGCTTAAGCTGGTTTGATCCGGTTCCAACCGGTTCCATCCGGTTCAAACTGGCTTGATCCAGTTCAAACCGCCTTGATCTGCTTCAGACCGGCTTGATCCGGTTGCATCTGGCTCAAACCGGATTGATCCAGTTCCATCCGGCTCGAGCTGGTTTGATCCGGTTCCATCTGTCTCAATCCGGTTCAAACCAGTTTGATCTGGATTATCCGGATCAAGCCGGTTTGATCCAGTTCCATCCTGTTCAAACCGGCTTGATCCGGTTCCATCTGGCTCAAACCGGCTTAATCCGGCTAAAACCGGATTGATCCGGTTCCATCTGGCTCAAACCGGATGGATCAAGTTCCATCCGGCTCAAGCCGGTTTGATCCAGTTCCATTCTGCTCAAACTGGCTTGATCCGGTTCCATCTGTCTCGATCCGGTTCAAACCAGCTCGATCTGGTTCCATCCAGCTCAAGCCGGTTTCATCCAGTTCCACCCGGTTCAAACTGGTTTGATCCGGCTCAAACCGGCTTGATCTGCTTCAGACCAGCTTTATCTGGTTCCATCTGGCTCAACCCGGTTTGATCCAGTTCAAACTGGCTTGATCTGCTTCAGACCAGCTTTATCCGTGTCCATCTGGCTCAAACCGGATTGATCCATTTCCATCCGGCTTAAACCTGCTTGATCCGGTTCCATCCGGCTTGATCCCGTTCAAACCAGCTCGATCTTGTTCCAGTTCAATCCAGTTCCATCCGGTTCAAACCGGATTGGTCCGGTTCAATCTGGCTTGATCTGGTTCAAACTGGCCTGATCTTGATCTGGTTCAAACCGGCTTGATCCGGTTCAAACCGGATTGATCCGGTTCCATCTGGCTCAAACCGGATTGATCCGGTTCAAACCGGCTTGATCCAGTTCCATCTGGCTCAAACCGGATCTCTCCGGTTCAAACCGGCTTTATCCGGTTCCATCTGGCTTCAAACCGGATTGATCCGTTTCAAACCGGCTTGATCTGGATCAAACCGGATTGATCCGGTTCCATCTGGCTCAAACCGGATTGATCCAGTTCCATCCGGCTCAAATCGGCTTGATCCGGTTCCATCCGGCTCGAGCTGGTTCAAAGCAGCTCGATCTGGTTCTATCAGGCTGAAGCCGGTTTGATCTGCTTCCATCTGGCTCAAACCGGCTTGATCCGGTTCAAACCGGCTTGATCCGGTTCCATCTGGCTCAAACTGAATTGATCCGGTTCAAACCGGATTGAACCGGATCAAACCGGATTGATCCGGTTCAAACCGGCTTGATCCGGTTCAAACCGAATCAATCCGGTTCAAACCGGCTCAAACCGGAGAGATCCGGTTCAAACCGGCTTGATCTGGTTCAAACCAGCTTGATCCGGTTCAAACCGAATCAATCCGGTTCTAACCGGCTCAAACCGGAGAGATCCGGTTCAAACCGGCTTGATCCGGTTCAAACCGGCTTGATCCGGTTCCATCTGGCTTCAAACCGGATTGATCCGGTTCAAACCGGCCTGATCTGGATCAAACTGGATTGATCCGGTTCAGACCGGATTGATCCGGTTCCATCTGGCTCAAATCAGATTGATCTAGTTCCATCCGGCTCAAAAGGGCTTGATCCTGTTCAAACCGGCTTGATCTGGTTCCATCCGGCTCAAGCCGGTTTCATCCGGTTCCATCCGGTTCAAACCGGATTGATCCGGTTCAAACCGGCTTGATCCGGTTAAAACTGGATTGAATCAGTTCAAACCAGCTTGATCCGGTTCCATCTGGCTGAAACCGTCTTGATCCGGTTCCATCTGGCTCAAACCGGATTGATCCGGTTCAAACCGACCTTATCCGGATCCATGTGGCTTCAAACTGGATTGATCCGGTTCAGACCGGATTGATCTGCTTCCATCAGGCTCAAACCGTGTTGATCCGGTTCAAACCGGCTTGATCTGGTTCCATCCGGCTCAAGCCGGTTTCATCCGGTTCCATCCGGTTCAAACTGGATTGATCCGGTTGAAACCAGCTTGATCTGGTTCCATCTGGCTCAAACCGGTTCCATCTGGCTCAAACCGGATTGATCCGGTTCAAACCGACCTTATCCGGATCCATGTGGCTTCAAACTGGATTGATCCGGTTCAGACCGGATTGATCTGCTTCCATCAGGCTCAAACCGTGTTGATCCGGTTCAAACCGGCTTGATCTGGTTCCATCCGGCTCAAGCCGGTTTCATCCGGTTCCATCCGGTTCAAACTGGATTGATCCGGTTCAAACCGGGTTGATCTGGTTCCATCTGGCTCAAACCGGTTCCATCTGGCTCAAACCGGATTGATCCGAGCCAGATGGAACCAGATCAAGCCGGTTTGAACCGGATCAACCCGGTTTGAGCCAGATGGAACTGGATCAAGCCGGTTTGAACCGGATCAAGCCGGTTTTAGCCAGGTGGAACCGGATCAAGCCGGTTTGAACCAGATGGAACCGGATCAAGCCGGTTTGAACCGGATCAAGCCAGTTTGATCCGGTTCAATCCAGTTTGAACCAGATCAATCCGGTTTGAGCCAGATGGAACCGGATCAAGCCGGTTTGAACCGGATCAAGCCGGTTTGATCCGGATCAATCCAGTTTGAACCAGATCAATCCGGTTTGAGCCAGATGGAACCGGATCACGCCGATTTGAACCAGATGGAACCGGATCAAGCCGGTTTGAACCGGATCAATCCAGTTTGAGCCAGATGGAACCAGATCAAGCCGGTTTGAACCGGATCAACCCGGTTTGAGCCAGATGGAACTGGATCAAGCCGGTTTGAACCGGATCAAGCCGGTTTTAGCCAGGTGGAACCGGATCAAGCCGGTTTGAACCAGATGGAACCGGATCAAGCCGGTTTGAACCGGATCAAGCCAGTTTGATCCGGTTCAATCCAGTTTGAACCAGATCAATCCGGTTTGAGCCAGATGGAACTGGATCAAGCCGGTTTGAACCGGATCAAGCCGGTTTGATCCGGATCAATCCAGTTTGAACCAGATCAATCCGGTTTGAGCCAGATGGAACCGGATCACGCCGATTTGAACCAGATGGAACCGGATCAAGCCGGTTTGAACCGGATCAATCCAGTTTGAGCCAGATGGAACCAGATCAAGCCGGTTTGAACCGGATCAACCCGGTTTGAGCCAGATGGAACTGGATCAAGCCGGTTTGAACCGGATCAAGCCGGTTTTAGCCAGGTGGAACCGGATCAAGCCGGTTTGAACCAGATGGAACCGGATCAAGCCGGTTTGAACCGGATCAAGCCAGTTTGATCCGGTTCAATCCAGTTTGAACCAGATCAATCCGGTTTGAGCCAGATGGAACCGGATCAAGCCGGTTTGAACCGGATCAAGCCGGTTTGATCCGGTTCAATCCAGTTTGAACCAGATCAATCCGGTTTGAGCCAGATGGAACCGGATCATGCCGATTTGAACCAGATGGAACCGGATCAAGCCGGTTTGAACCGGATCAATCCAGTTTGAGCCAGATGGAACCGGATCAAGCCGGTCTGAACCAGATGGAACCGGTTTGAACCGGATAAATCCAGTTTTAACCGGATCAAGCCGGTTTGAACCAAACCAGTTTGAACCGGATAAATCCAGTTTTAACCGGATCAAGCCGGTTTGAACCGGATCAATTCGGTTTGAGCCAGATGGAACCGTATCAAGCCGGTTTGATCCGGTTCAATCCGGTTTGAACTGGATCAATCCGGTTTCAGCCAGATGGACCCTGATCAAGCCGGTCTGAAGCAGATCAAGCTGGTTTGAACCGGATCAATCCAGTTTGAACCAGATGGAACTGGATGAAACCGGATGAAACTGGCTTGAGCCGAATGGAACCAGATCGAGCTGGTTTGAACCGGATCGAGCCGGATGGAACTGGATCAAGCCGGTTTGAGCCGGATGGAGCTGGTTAAAGCCGGTTTGAACCGGATCAAGCCAGTTTGAACCAGATCAAGCTGGTTTGAACTGGATCAATCCAGTTTGAGCCAGATGGAACTGGATCAAGCCGGTCTGAAGCAGATCAAACCGGTTTGAACCAGATCAATCCAGTTTGAACCGGATGGAGCCGGTTTGAGCCGGATAGAACCAGATCGAGCTGGTTTGAACCGGATCGAGCTGGATGGATCCGGATCAAGCCGTTTTGAGCCGGATGTAACTGGATCAATCCGGTTTGAGCCAGATGGAAGCTGGTTTGATCCGGATCAATCCAGTTTGAGCCAGATGGAACCGGATCAAGCCGGTTTGAACCGGATGGAACCGGATTGAACCGGATCAAACCGGCTTCAGCCAGATAGAACCAGATCGAGCTGGTTTGAACCGGATCGAGCTGGATGGAACCGGATCAAGCCAATTTGAGCCAGATGGAACTGGATCAATCCGGTTTGAGCCAGATGGAACCGGATTGAACCGGATCAAGCCGGCTCGAGCCAGATGGAATTGGATCAATCCGGTTTGAGCCAGATGGAACCGGGTAAAGCCGGTTTGAACCGATCAAGGCGGTTTGAACCAGATCAAGCCGGTTTGAACCAGATCAATCCGGTTTGAGCCAGATGGAACCGGATCAAGCCAGTTTGAACCAGCTCAAGCCGGTTTGAATCGGATCCGGTTCCATCTGGCTGGATCCGGCTCAAACCGGCTTGACGCCTGCTTGGCCGATCGTGGTGGGTCAAATCCGGCTGGGGGGCGAGGGGAACGTGGCAGGGCCGTGTCCCGCGCGGTTTCCGTGCCGGGACACCGGTCCTGATGGCGTTAACCTCCGTGGGGAAAGCGCGCAGCCCGATGTCACCCGCGTTGCCCCGGACAGCTGTTCGGGGTTCCCGGCTGGGGCTTCCTCTCGGCGGGCCAATGGCGAGACCGAAGTCTCCACCAGCCGGAAACCCCTGGGCGCGGGATCTCCCCGCGCCGGGCCCACGGGAGCCAAGTCAGCAAGCCAAGAAGCCGCACGTGTGTGCCGAGTGTGGGAAAGGCTTCAGCCGGAAGTCTAATAAGATTTTTAAGCTCTTGGAAACTGGTATTGTGGGTTTTGCTATTATTTTTCTTTCATCATCTTCTTCCTGCTTTTTTTTTTGTTGTTGTTGTTGTTCTTTTGTTGGTGGTGGTCGTGGAGCTTGAACTCAGGGACTGGCCTATGTCCCTGAGCTTTTCCACTGAAGGCTACCATTCTACACCTTTGAGCCACAGCACCACTTCTGGTTTTCTTGCTGGTTAATTGGAGATAACAGTCTCTTAGCCTTTCCTGTCTACACTGGCTTCAAACCACGATCCTCAGTTCTCAGACTCCTGAGCAGCTAAGATTACAGGTGTGAGCCACCAGTGCTTGGTGCTTTGTTACTTCTTATATTCTTGGTGCCTAATATTTTGCTTAATGTGTAATCGTCATTCAGTCCATGTTTATGGGTAGAATCATGACTTGAATTTTCCCCTTTCTTTGCAGGTCTACCATTCTCACGAACAACTGTTATTTGGAGAAGACAGAGTGACAGATAATTATGATATTTAATACTTGCCCTTCAGGCTGAAGGCAAAGGTAGCTGCAAGATTGGGTAATTTTCAATTCAAAAATATCTTCAGAATTATGAAATAGAAGCTATATAGATTTAATTGAGTTAAAGCAATTAAATTACTGTTTCTTATTCCTCAGATAACAACTGTGAGCTTGAAGGACTGACTGAAAATAATCCACTCTCTTTAGAACAATCCATGGCGCTGTTAGAGGCAATTTCACAGTTAATTCTGAATAAAATGCCAACTGCAGAGTGAGTATTTTCTTATAATAAAGATCTTTATTACAGAAAATGTCAGCATATCTGATGGTATCTATCTCAGCATGATCTTGTACATATATATACATTATATCAGTATATATACTTGTACGTAGTTATATATTAATGCATAACTGTCTATTTATTATATATAGGTATATATAACAAATTCATCTGCTACTGGTGATAGTAATGTGATAGTAACAATAATACAGCTTTTAGGGGGAATTATTGAATCCAAATCTCTTTTTCATTTAACTTCTTTTTGTTGTTTGTTTTCTTAGGAATTCCAGCTTGTTGAATGACTTTGTTGAATCTGAGTTTTTTCTGATCGATGGAGACTCCTTACTGATCACGTGTATATGTGAGAAGTCACTGAAGCAGGGGCAGAGTCTCCATTTCTTCTACCTGGTTGAATGCTAAACAGCATCCAGGCCCAGAGTTCAAGCCCCATGACCAACCCCAAAAAAACAAAAAACAAAAACAAACAAACAAAAAACACCACAATTGGTATACACCTCTAGAACCATAGCCCAACACTCAGGAGTTTATTAAAACAAAATAATTCAAATGGAGAAAAAATATTTATATAAATGTATAATTACTTATAATTTTGTGTGTGTGTGTGTGTCCAGTCGTGGGGCCTGAACTCTGAGCCTGGGCGCTGTCCCTCAGCTCTTCAGCTCAAGGCTAGCGCTCTACCACTTGAGCCACAGTGCCACTTCCGGCTTTTTTCTTTTTGCTTATGTGGTGCTGAGGAATCGAACCCAGGGCCTCAGGCATGCAAGGCAAGCGCTCTACCACTGAGCCACGTTCCCAGCCCTACTTATAATATTTTTACGTGATAAGTAAAAAATTAATACCTGTGATAAAGAATAGACTAAACAGTTTATATTTAGTGAGATATTTCTAACCATTAAAAATTATGAGTAATGGTTCTGAAAATACATGGTCTCTGCCCTCCACATCGCTGAGAAAGAGAGAAAGATAATTATTATTATGCCAGTACTGGGGTTTGAACTCAGGGCTCTCCACTTGATTGATTAGTGCTGTACCACTATATCCACACCTCTAGCTCAGCTTTTTGTTGCTGTTGTTTTTTTAAAAAAAATTTGTACCATCCCTAAGGCTTTAACTCAAGGCCTGGGCACTGTTCCTGAGCTGTTTTGCTCAAGGATAACACTTTACCACTTGAGCCAGAGCTCTAATTTTGGCTTTCTTTGGGTTAGTTTACTAGAGATAAGAGTCCCATGGACTTTCCTACCTGGCTGGTTTTGAACCACAATTCCTTATATCTCAACCTCTTGAGTAGCTAGGTATAGGCCACCAGCACACAGCTGGTCCGGCTTTCTTTGCTGGTCAGTTGAAGATGGAGTCTCATGGGCTTTTCTGCACAGGCAGGCTTTGAACTCTGACCCTCTGGGTATCAGCTAGGTTTACATAGGTGAGCCATTGGCATCTGGCTAGGAATTAATATTTTCTGAGTACTCACATGTACCAGGAATGCTGTGAGTCACTCCCTGGCACCCAGGAAGCTTGAGGATCCTATACATCAGTCACCTTCTTCAGTCAACCGGAATGATATTCCAGAATGTTCTAGATCCATTCTCCTTATTGAATGGAGAGAATTTGAATGAACATCTTAACTGCAGCAAGTCTCCCCTAACCTTTGAGTTACCTCAATTCTCAAGCTAGCGTCTTTCTTTTATAATTAAACATTACCTTCCTCTTATCTTAGGCCTGATATCCACAGTTCCGAAATTCATTTACCAATGAGCCCACAGCTAAATTTTGAGCCATGATCATTTATTTTAGTATCTAATCTTTCCATTTCACTGCATACTGCAATGTCAAAGAACATACAGGCTGACTAATAAAGACGATTTCAGTCCATCCCTTGATAATCACATCCTGGCTTTATTCACTCTTCTAATAACTCTATTAGAATGTTTATAAGATGACGTGCTTTTAATTGTTTCTCTCCTCCCAAAGATGCTGAGAGTAAGTCTCCCTAATGGGCTTTGTAACTTCCATTCTTTATTTTTATTGCTAATGGACTCTCCAGTAATATAAAATGACTGATGAGCATGGGCAGAGCAAAGCAGAAAAATCAATACCTGTCCAGACTCAATATTAGTTAGAAGCAGGTGAGGAGTGAGGCTGGCAGACAAAAAGATTTCCTCTGCCCTCCATGTTTCATGGGCTGTGAAGTTCTCTACAAGGCAGATTTTTCTTTATATACACTGGATGCATTTACAGAGTATTGAATGATTAGGAAAGGCATAGACATCTATGAAAATTGTGTCCAGTAGAGGGCACTAGTACCCACACACACTCACCTTGGTTCTACAACATCAGTGCCACCTCTCCAGGACTTCTGACCTCCCCTTGGACCACAGTGCAGTGACTGACCCAATCAAATACATCTGTTCAGATGTGGGTATAACTAGCAGGGTCTCAGAAGCTGCAGGTTTGTATCTGATGAGCTGGTCCTACACAGCATACATGCTAAGCACCATATCACTTCGGTCTTACAACAAGCCCTATTCAAGGACTATGGTCATCATAATCATTTCTTAGGAAAAAGGTGAGCTTACCCAAGCTCATCCAGCTAGTAATTAGAACAGCCAGCGTTGGAATCTCAGAATTTAGCTGCCATGCTACCAGTGGCTGACCATGATATCTGCTCCATTTATGCTTCATTCATTATCTTGCCTTGTGAAATGTCTACACAGAGGGACCCTTACTCATCCTTCACTCCATCCACAGCTAACAGGGATTTGAATGTAATAGGTGCTCATGAAGCAGTTTGACTGATTGAGCACACAAAAATACCTCAGTCTATCACCCTCTCTGAGGTGTTGTGGAGTACGTTTGACATGCTTTCTACTTTATCATCATTGACATTCTAAGACAAATACAGTATACCTTTGGTATCAGTGGATATGTGGTGACCATTATCGAGGAAAACCTGGGAAAGGTGCAGAGTGGAGTGCTGTATTGTGGCAATTTCACTCATTTTTTTTGGGGGGGGGTCTGGTCGTGGGCCTGAACTCTGGGCCTGGGCGCTGTCCCTCAGCTCTTCAGCTCAAGGCTAGCGCTCTGCCACTTGAGCCACAATGCCACTTCTGGCTTTTTTTTTCTGCTTATGTGGTGCTGAGGAATTAAACCCAGGACCTAGAGCTCTACCACTGAGCCACCTTCCCAGCCACCTCACTCATTTTTTTCCATAATGCCACTCAACTTCTGTTAAAGATGTTCAGAAAAACTTCTAAAACTTTCTTGGCCTGTCCTAAAAATTGGGAGAGAGAGAGAGAGAGAGAGAGAGAGAGAGAGAGAGAGAGAGAGAGAGAGAGAGAGAGAGAGAGAGAGAGAGAGAGAGAAAGTGTGTGTGTGTGTGTGTGTGTGTGTGTGTGTGTGTGTGTGTGTGTGTGTGTGCTGGTACTTGGGTTTGAACCTCATACTCTTAGATTTCTTGCTCATTGCTTGTTCTTTATAGCTGGAGCTATATTTCCAGTGCTGGTTAACTCAAAATAGAGTCTCACAGACTTTTCTGCCCTGGCTGACTCTGGTACTCTAGGTCTCACACTCATGAGTAGATAGGATTACAGGCGTGAGTCATCAGTGTCCAGCTTCAGATGATCATCTACATATGCTTTTGGACCTTATACCTTTTGCTTCTCACAATTTTTTTCAAAACTTCACATTCAAGCTTACATTAGTTATAACTTCTGAAATGTTTCTAGAATTTTGTGCTAGTGGACACCGTTAGGGCTGGATGGTTTTGAGTAAATGTCTGCATCTAGCCTTTTCCTTCAAGTTTTCAGCCGACCATTCTTCACCTCTCTCTCGGGGCTTACCTCACCCAGCCCAGCACACTTATCCTCATCCCCTCGCCTGGAGAGGCAAAAACTGACTCCTGCCTATCTAAACTCTATTACCCTCTAAAGACAGATAAGTGCTTCCACTTCTACATCTTCATATATCTTTATTATCTCTATTACCTGCAGGACTTTTAAATCAATTATCTAGTAATACAGTGCTATGTCCTTCGAAAATATCTCATGTTGTATGACAACTAAGATAACTATGGACAGAATTAGGATATATTTAAGGGAGCACAACTGTAATCCCAGGGACTCAGGAGAAAGAGACTGGGAGGATTGAGGTTTCAAGCCAGCCCACTAAAAAGGTAAGGAGACTTCCTTTCAATTAAAAAAAATAAAGGAAACCATGGGACCTATGTTTCTTTGGGCCTGGCTTACTTCACCTAATATAAGCTTTTCCAAGTCTTTCCATTTCCTAACAAATGGGCAATGTCATTCTTTCTGATGGAGGCATAGAATTCCATTGTGTATATATACCACATTTCTTGATCCATTCATCTACTGAGGGACATCTGGGTTGGTTCCATATCTTAGCTATGGTAAATAATGCTGCAGTAAACATAGTTGTGCTGGTAGCTTTAGTATGGTCTTGTTTGTGATCATTTGAGTAAATGCCCAAAAGTGGGATTTCTGGGTCATAGGGGAGCTCTATGTAGAGTCTTTTGAGGAACCTCCATACTACTTTCCAAAGGGGTTGAACGTATGTCCAGATGAGATGAAGTTAAGTGAAATGAACCCCAAGACAGGGTTTTCTTTTTGCTATTGTTTCTAAGGTATTTATAAGGTACCATGTGATTTTTTGTGTGTTGCTTTATGTGTTCTTCCCCCATGATATAACCCTGTTTTCACTGTATTTGATGTGGGTGTAATTTGGGGAGGGGAAGGGAAAAAACAAAATGTTTAAATAGGGATACAGCTTGACCCATTGTAACAATGAGATGTATAAGACACTATGTTGAAAAATGGACTGTGGGGGCGGGGGAAGTGTAGTTGTGGAGGTGGGAGGGAAGGGATGGTAGGGGGAAAACAAAGGAGGAGGCAACAATTCTCAATAGGAAATATACTCATTACCTTGCTCATGTAACTGTAACCCCTCTGTACAGTATTTTCACAATGAAGAACTTATAAAAAATAAAAAGATGGGCATTGTGGTGCATACTATAATTCTAACTACTAGGGAGATAAAGGTAGGAGGATTACAGTTCAATCTAGTATGGTAAAAAAAAATGACCCTATCCTAAAAATTAATAAAGCAAACAAAGGCAGAGGCATAACTCTAGTAGTGAGATACAATCTACTACTTGTGAAGTCCTAAGTTTAAACACCAGAACTGCCTTCCCCCCACAAAAAAAGAAAGAAAAAGAAAAATGAAAAATTGAACTCAAAAGAATGTGTGAATGAGAGTGGACAATATACCTATTGTGAGAAGCAATAATTTGTTATTCTCAGCAAAATCCCATAAGTCAATATTGAAATGATACTAATATTTACATTTTTCTTTTGTTTTTATTTCATTTATAAGTTTCTCTTAGAATTGTATGCCCTTGAAGCATGAAGGGATTGTACCTTTTTTGTCTTAGCTATTTAATAGCCATTACTTCAGATTAATGTCAGGGCTCCAGAGACCTTTGCTTTAAAGGATCTTCAGTTAGTCAAGTCTGAAAACTCAGCACTAATTACGCCAGGTTTGCCATTGATTTGGTTGACAGAACGAAAGACTGCAATGAACTAGTGGTTTTCAGAACAGTTAATGCCACAATTTGATCTTCCCATGTCATTCCTCCCATTTCTATGGAATCTGAATCATAGATATCATCACCAATAAGCCAGGGAAACTCTCTTACTTTCATCATGTAATATTAAAGGCATTTAACTTTTAACATTTAAAATTTTTTTTGCTGGTGGCTCACGCCTGTAATTCTAGATACTTAGGAGGCTAAGATCTGAGGATCACAGCTGAAGCCATCCTAGACAGGAAAGTCTATAAGACTCAAAAGGCTGAAAAAACAGCTGTGAAGCACCAACCTTGAGCAAAAAAAGCTAAGTGACAGCACCCTGGCCCTGAGTTCAAGCTCTAGTACCAGTACACACACACACATACACACACACACACACACACACACACACACACACACACACACACACACACACAAAGTTTTTTATTGCTCGTTTGTCTTTATATATCATATATTCATTCAGGTGTGCAAACTTATGAGAACAAGATCGAAAATAGGCAGGTACAAGTGGCTCATGCCTTTAATCTTCACTACTCAGAAGGCTGAGATCTGAGGATGGCCATTCAAAGCCAGCCCAGGCAGGAAAGCCCATGAGACTTTTATCTCCAATAAACCACTCCGAAAACCAGAAGCAACACTGTGGCTCAAGTGGTAGAATGCTAGACTTGAACTGAAGAGCTGAGGGACAGCACCCAGGCCCAGAGTTCAAGCCCCACAACTGACAACAAAAAAAAAAGATAGAAAATAGTGGTACCGCAGAAGAAATAAAAAGCACTTTCATATATGCCCAGCAGCCTATGTTCTTTTCAGAATGAAAATTCTTCTAGAAAGGCCCCCCTCCAAAGCAATTTTAATTTCTCCCTTAAAGTTCAATGAGTGTTCAGCCAGAGTTTGGCTGGGTAACAAGTCCACGTTTGTGGCCACTCCCAATTCTCACAACTCACACTTGGACTGGTGCTTGAAGAGGCCCTCATGATATAAAGGAATGGGGCCACCTCCATGTTTTAATACACCCTGGTGCTGTTTCTTCCCCAACAGGGCATGCACACCATTTGGTGTCTACAGAAGAGGCTCTGTATTTACAGAGGCCTTATCATTTTAATTAACTGGTCTAAACTGTTGAATAAATGCCTGTGTCTCTAAGGATTAAACCCCGGTTGAGTAAGAAGAAAAGAAGCTGAATGTATCTGCTGAGATATGTTCCTGGGAGAAATGGCTAATTAGTGGCTCTTTCTTTACCCAAGTAGCAAAGGGCTATTTATGTCATCATAAAACTTAGGAGTTTTCATGAAATAGTGAGGTAGGTAGGTAGATAGTCAGTCATTTTCAACATGATGAAGGCAAGCCAGAAGAATATTCAAATTAGCCAACATCTGGGAGAGAACCAGGTTGAAGTCAGTTTCTCTGAAGACCCCAGCTGTGCCAATTGTTAACCGGCTGGTTACTACATCATGGGGGTGGTCCCAGAAGAGACTAAGAGAAGAATTCCCTAGAGAAGATCTATTTATCAGCCAATAGCAAAATATTTCAGTATTTTAAAATGGCTATGCTTCTCCTCCTGTGTGCTGGTTAGACATCAGCGTGCATTTACCAGTCCACGTGGCTTAGCTGCAAAGGACTATCACTTATTGTTCCAGCTTTCCCATTGATTTGGTTGACAGAACCAAAGTTCTAGCAAAGAACCAAATAGCTTTCAGAAGCATTAGATCCACAGCTTGCTTTTCTCATGTCATTTCCTCCCATTCCAGTGAAATCTGAATCACAAATATTACTGCGGATAAGCTGGGGCTACTCTCGTATTGTCATCATTTCATTTCAAGGCCATTTAGCTTTTATCATTTAATAGTATTCTCATCACTTTGTCTTATATACGATGTATTCAGTCAAGAGTACAGACATAGATAAACAGGATAGAAAAGAGTAGAGGAAAATCCTGAAGAAATAAATAAATAAATAATCTATAGGCTAGTGGTAGACCAAATGGTTGTTCTAAGCTTATTTGAGAAAGACTTTAAGAATGTGTTTATTCCCTGAGAGGGCCTGAGCATGGAGGCGCCTTTCAACACTAGGAGAGATCAAGTAATTGATAGCAAAGAAGGAAATCTCAACACACAGGCGTGTTTGACTCTTACTTTGAGGACAAGTGATTAAATTTTAGTTGAGATGGACAGGTAGCATATTTTAAATTATATTTGAAATATATCATCTCAAGCACTAATATTAATAACAATAGGAAGTAGTGCTGTGGCTTAAGTGGTAGAGTGCTCACCTTGAACAAAAAGGAGCTCAGGGAAAGTGCCCAGAGTTCAAGGCCCCGACCAAAATAATAATAATAATAATAACAACAACAGCAATAATAAAATACAATTATTCTTTCAATGTAGGTTTCTTCTTTTTTTTTTTTTTTTGTCGGTCGTGGGGCTTGAACTCTGGGCCTGGGCGCTGTCCCTCAGCTCTTCAGCTCAAGGTGAGCGCTCTACCACTTGAGCTACAGCGCCACTTCCGGTTTTCTGGTGGTTTATTGGAGATAGGAGTCTCACAGTCTCTCCTGCCCGGGCTGGCTTTGAACCGCGATCCTCATATCTCAGCCTCCTGAGTAGCTAGGATTACAGGCGTGAGCCACCAGCGCCCGGCCTGTAGGTTTCTTCTTATAGTTAATCAAATTGCAAAGCATTTACTTTGTGCATTTCTCAGATGCATGTTCTCTATCAGTTCTACAAATGTTCATTGCCTGATGAAGCCCTTGTTTTTCTGGGGAATTTTTGCTGGAGGCTTAGAACACTTATTTTCGCCCTCATGCCTGCAGAAGCATGGCCAAGTGTGTGTGAAGGCAGAAGCTAAGGTAGTCCGAGTGAAAGAAAAATGTTTTCATGAATGGAAGGGTGGGTATTCAAAAGATAAGTGCTTGGATCTAATTGATTGAATAAAATGACATTTCTAAATCCATCTTGCAAGTGATGAACTCAATCAGGGCACAATTGCTTTCATGTGGTTCCCCTGAACCCCACCTCCAGGACTCACTCTTCCCACATAGATGGCACACAGTGCAGAATGGCCCACACCCACTTCCCACAAACATCAAACAAATTACAACACAGTGCAGGAGCTCACTCACATCCAAGCTGACATGGTAAAATAGTTATTGTTTCAAATCATCACCTAAATGCTGTCATTTGGCTTGCTTGCTTGGCTGGTGCTCTACTACTTGAGCAATGCCTCTGGCCCAGCATTTTACTGGTTAATTGGAGATAGTTTCATAGACTTTTCTGTCTGGACTGACTTTAAGCCTTGATCCTCTAAGTCATAGCCTCCTGTGTAGCTAGAATTATAGATATGAATGGGCTTCTGGCTTCAGGCAAATGGTATTTTTTTCTTTTTAATACTTTTAAGAATCAAGTTCCCCAAATCCTGTTATTTAAAGCAACCAACCATCATTTAATGGAAATTGGGCATAGGAAATTGCCAAGATAGAGAAAAATTTAAGAGTCCAGATGAAGGGAAGAACACTGGGATCCCCCATCCTCAGTCCTCTGTGTGTGTGTGTGTGTGTGTGTGTGTGTGTGTGTGTGTGTGTGTGTGTGTGTGTGTGAGTGTGTATTCCAGAACACCATATTCCTCTTCCAGGGGTGTGAGCTTCCCATGGCTAATCCTACTCCGACTGGCTAGGAGAGAGGGAGGAAGAGAAGAGAGAGAAAGGAGCCAAGAGAATATAAGTACCTGAACCCAGGTCTGAAGATAGCATGGTGTAGATCTTTCTGGGGATTGTATGTTGATATTGATGATCTCCAGAGCAAATTTAGTCGTCTTCTGGAAAATGGACAAAGTGATGGTTGTCCCATAATCGTATCTGCTCTTTGTTTTGCCAAGCACCATGTGATGTGAATGCTAATAAGCTGTTCTTCATAGCCTCTCCTGCTAATGTAAGGGAGGCAGCCCTCCTCTGTGGCCTGGGAGTAGAGATGGCACAGCTGGAATGATGACTGCCTCCAACCTTTCTTCTGTGGTAGCCAGGGTACCCGGCTGAAGGCCTGCCATGAGAACTACACCCACGAAGAGAACTTGGAGAGAGAGAGAGAGAAGAGAGAGAGAGAGAGAGAGAGAGAGAGAGAGAGAGAGAGAGAGAGAGAGAGAGAGAGAGAGAGAGAGAGAGAGAGAGAGAGAGAGAGAGTGCTGGTCCTAGGGCTTGAACTCTGGCCCAGGGGTCATGTCTGGGCTTTTTTGATCAAGGCTAGCAGTCTACCATTTGAGCCACAGCTCCGCTTTTGGCTTTTTGATGGTTAATTGGAGGTAAAAAAAACCTCATCAACACTTCTGCTCAGGCTAGCTTCAAATGGTCATCCTCAGATCTCAGCCTCCTGAGTAGCTAAGATTATAGGTATGAGCCAGCAACCTGTGTATTTTGATGTTCTTTGCTACATGACCCCAAGTGGTATGTCATTAAAAACTCCCTGCAGAGCCAGTAGCAGGTGGCTCAGACCAATAATCTTAGCTACTGAAGGAGGCTCAGATATGAGGATGAAGGCAGTAAAGTCTATGAAACTCTTACTTCTAATGACCAAAAAGCCAGAAGTGGAGCTGTGGCTCAAGTGGTAAAACACCAGCCCTGAGTGAAAAAACTAAAGGACAGTCCCTGAGTCTAAACCCCACTCATGGCACACTCACAAAAACAAAGCAAAACAAAACTCCCTCAGGGCTCTCTTGTGCTGGCAGTTTTGAAAGGAGAAGAAAGGAATCTGGATATTACGTGAATGTTTGTCTATTCTATATTCAGTGTCTCATTTCATCTTCCCTGAGGCTGTTTTATTATCCACCAGATGAGAAAAATTGAGGCACACGGTGACATAGATCAATTAGAAAAAAATAACAAACAGATTTGGGTACAGAAGAGAAAGGGAAGATTTCTTCTCATCCCACTCCCTCCAAAGAGTCAGAATTCACAACAGACCCAAAGTACTGTGTTCTCTCAGAAGTGCTCGTTACGTCTACAGTCTGGCAAGTAGAAACCTGGACCACATCCCATAATCTCCATCCTGTCCTTTACCCAGAAAACTCCATCCTAAAAGGGAAGGGGAACGATGTTATCTTTTGACATGGTGTGGCTGGCACGTCTTGCTTCTTTGCTTGTTTCTTACATCTTTGTCCCAGTGATCTTCCTGACTTGCCTTCTCCTCAATTATGGTGTTGCAAGGAGTCCCTGGCCTCTGAAATTCAATGCTTGGCTGATTTACTTGCCTGACTTTCTACTTTTTGGAACTGTCTTCTGCTGGCCCTCACATTTACAGATTTTGAACATGAACTTGTTAAGGTTTGGCAAACACTATCTCCCCTATAAAAGCAGAGATAAAACTCTTTCTGTTCCTCCTTATTCTTTTTCTTCTCTTTCTGTCTGTCCCCCTTCAATCTGTCTCTGAATCTTTCTCAATTTCTCTCTCTTTCAGTTACTCAAGCCAAAAATCTTCCCACCTTCTAAAGAACGAATACTTTCTTTGCTATAATTATGAAACTCAGCAGCTCTGATGCACTGGGGGGAAAAACCCACCACCAGTAACAAAGTATGCCTCACTTTGTGTGGAAGCAAATGGTGACATTAGTGGACATGGCCACTGCTCTTTCCCAGAGATCACCCCCCATGACATCCCTCACCATCACACTGCCTTCTTCACATTTTGGGGAGTGCATAATCAAATTCAGGGGCTGTATATGCTCTGTTGTCCAAGCTCATCTAATAACACTTGGGCAAAAGGGGTTTTCAATGTGCCCTTCATGTTAACGGCAGTGAGCCCATGCTCGAATAGACAGGACTGGTGGTGTATCTGAGGCTCTCACTCAAATCCACCTCAGCCTCTCCAGGGAAAAGCTGTCAATCACTCCCAGCTCAGCAGTGGCTTTACAAAATGCACAAGTAGTAATTACAGAAAGACCCCTACTAATTTCCCTATGTAATCTTGCTCTAAAACTTGAACCCAGGCCTCCATTTAGCTGTTTCCTACATAACTTCAACCTGAAAAACACAAAAGAAAGCAACTGCTTGGAGGGATAGAAGCTAGCAGGGGGTAGAGCTGAGGAAAGAGAAGTTCAGACTAGCACAGCCCTGATCTTGAAGATTGTTATAAATCCTTTAGCAGGGTTGAAACAATTAGATCATTTGATTGGTCTTAAAGTTCCACAATCCCATAAATTAGCCTAGTGGGCATGTCATGCTGTTAAGTAATGCACTGTATTGTTCCAACATCAACATCTGCCTGAGGAAAACAGACTGGTTTTAATTTTAGCTCCAAGAAATTATACCTATTCCAGTCCTTATGACAATCTCTATAGAGACTATTGTAGAGAGGTGGGTTTTATCATTAGCATTTTATTTAAAAAAATACTTGTACTTTAGCTATAATAAGGAATAAAACTTTTAAGTGGTGCTCACTTTTAAAACTTGATTTCTTCCTCCAAAATCAGAAGCAGATATATTCAAACAGAATAATTTTCTATATATATAGAAAATATATGCATGTATTTGTATATGTGTATTTATAGATGTATATATGTGATATATGCATATATATATATATATATATATATATATATATATATATGGCATTTGGTGCTGGTACTTGGGCTTGAACTCAGGACCTGAGCATTGTCCCTTACCTTTTTCACCCAAAGCTGGTGCTCTACCACTCAAGCTATACTTCCTCTTCTGACTTTTTTGCTGGTTAATTGATGAGAGTGTCCCAGACTTTTCTGCTTAGGCTAGCTTCAAACTGCAGGCCACAGATCTCAGCTTCTGCATAGCTAGGATTACAGGTGTGAGCCCACAGCAAGCCCAGCTTCAAATACCATCTCTTTCAAGTTGAGGATACCATTATTTGGTGTTGCCGACAAATACCTCTGAGATGCAAATAATCATACATGAAGCACTAGGTCATCTACCACCTTAACACAAAAACAAAGAGACCATATGTTCCCTGGCCCCCTTTCATTCATCTGAATCATAAAAACAAATAGCCATCAACCATTGAGTCCATGCAATTCTAAAGATGCATCAAGTTCATTACCAATTCTCAATGGCATCCAGAGAGAAGAACATGAGACAGAGAAATGTACAGCAAAAGAGAAGAGAGGGCTGAAGACAATTCAAGGAAAGGGAGAGAAGGAAAAGTCAAGCATGGAGACAGATCTGTCCCCAGCTGGTCCCATCACGACATGGGACCAAAGATGGCTGATGATGTAACAGTCATCACCTTAAATTGTACTTACCATATGCCAGGCATCCTAAATACATGAACTTGTGTAATCATCCTAACAGTCATATGAGGTTTAAAAACATTCTTAGATGAGGAAATTAAGATTCAAGGATGTTCAGTAATTTTCCCAATGTCATGCAGCCAGTAAGTAGCAGAGTCTGACTCAAGCCCATCAAGTGGATGTGGACTTTAATAATCCATGAATGCCAGGCACCAGGGCCTCATGCCTGTCATTCTAGCAAGACAGGGGACGGAGATCCAAAGATCAAGATTAGAAGCCAACCAGAGCAGAAAAGACCAAGAGATTCCATCTTCAATAAACCAGCAAATAGGACAGACTGGAAGTGGGACTCAGGTGGTATAGCATCAACTGTGAGCAATCAGTGAGCTAGAGCTTGGGCCTTGACTTCAAGTCCCAATACTGGCATGCATGCTTACAATACCTAAAGAATCCACACACTAGTTATTTGGGGTTCTGTTCCACCCCAAACTTTCTAGAACTTCATAGTTACATTTGTTTTACTCCACACAATCTGAGAGGCTCCACCTTTAATTTAATTTCCATCAGCCCTTGCACTGTCCCCCTCAGAATGATCCTCCAACTGCCCTACATTTCATTGACTCTTCAGAAGGTGAACATTTCTAACTTGTTTGTTTTTTATACTGGAGCTTGAACTCAGGACCTTGCACTTGCTCATGTTGCTTGATCAGCTGGCACCTGCTTTTTGCCAGCTATTTTGGAGTTAGTTATGAACTTTTCTTGTTTTGAGCTGTGATCCTCCAGTTCATCCTCCTGACTAGCTAGGACTTTGCAGAAGCCACCAGTATCCAGTAAACCTTGTTTGTTTGTTTGTTGAGGGATAGTTTGCTATTGAACCCAAGCGAGCTTCAAACTCACTATTTGGCTCAAGCTGGCCTTAAACACTCCCTCCAGCCTTATCCTCCCAAATGTGAAGCTGACGTTTTAACTTCTTGGGAAGGGATATGACTTGTCAGAACAGTTGAAAATCAAGGCCATGTATGAATAAGAAGAACTCTAGAAAATAATTTTTTAGGTGAAAGATGGGGTGGGGGGTAATAGGGAAGAAATGTTACCAGGCTCCTTTATGGCCCAGGAACCAATTTCAGCAATATAAAAAGCCATTCCAACTCTACAGACAATTAAACATCGCTAAAAATTTGTGTACAAGGATTGTGGGGGTCTTTCTGTGAAGTTCACTTGTTTTGATCATTTCTACTCATTTCTAGACTCTGACTATACCTACTACGCTGGGGGAGCCAGCCCATTGAATTATAATGTGCATCCTAAATATGCTCTTGCATGATCTCTACTTTCTCATAAAGGCATCTGGAGCATTTTTGCTTTTCCTGATAATCAAAGAAAGAAATAAGACACTGATAGAATTTAAATAGGAATTCCAATCTTCTAACGTCTAATATATAGCAAAAATATACCAGCAAAAGATAAAAATAAATTTGGTGATGAGATTCTACAGGTGGCAATGCTCTAGGAATTCCCCCAAATCGCCAAAGGTCAAGGTTAGTAGCCCCAGGATTTACTAGTTCATGTAGAGTTAGTTAACTAGAATCAGGAAAGCTGATTCATACTATATACTCAGGAAACAGATGCATAAACAAGAACAGACTTTTATTTATTTATTTGCCATGTGGAAATGGTCTTTTCCATAACTATCCAACCTATTGTGGGGGATCTGTTTTCCTCCAGTGTGTTATAAAGTGATTTCTCTCTTTCTGCATTTCAAGGCCCTTGGTCTTCTGTAATTACAGCATCACCTTCCAGGGAGTGGGGGACACCCAGAGCCCACAAAATCATTTGGAATATGTCTTCTTCTTGTTGGTTGCCTGTATTGATAATTTTGTAATGATGCTTCTCGTGATGTTCTAAGTATCCAAATAGACCTTGGCAGAAAAAGTAAGGTTGTATGGTGAATCTGATAGTAGATTAGGTTACTAGTCTTGAATTAGACTATTTTCACAATCTATGACCCCTGTTTTGTCTGTCTTCTGTGATTGGCTATTGTAAACAGGATGACTGTACCCCAGGCCATCTATAGCTTGCCTCTTCACTTGGACTTCTGCAAAGAGTTTCTCAGCTGATAACCTACATCTCCTCCCTTGGCATGCTAGAATTCAATGATATGGTGCTAAGTTTAGGTCAAAGAAGAACAAAACATTTAACTCTTCATGCTTTGCTAATCACGGTAGCAACAATAGCAGTATTTGCTGAGTTCTTATTACTACCCATCATTACCCTGAAGTTTTCAGGTACTAATTCTTTGAATCTCATGACTACTCTGACAGAGTCTGTCATTATCCACAGGTGAGGATAATGTCCTGAGAAATCGCTTTCTGGGGGTCACAAGGTTAGTAATTGGCAGTAAGCAGATGCCCACACTCCTAACTACAGCATTAAGTTACTTCCTTAATCTCTGTCTACGTGGGATTTGCAACTATTAAAATGGGGGCAGGGTGGAAGGAAGTAGCTGTTTTTCTCATTTGCTCTGACTCAAGCTAACAGCTCTTGACCTTTTTTTTTGCATTTTATCCATGCAGAACAAGGTTGTATTTGTAATTAAACTCCAAACAAATAAGTAAAGCACCTAGGTGTTTGGGGTTTTTTTTTTGGGGGGGGTCCCAAGTAGAATCTCACTATGTAGTCTAAGCCATCCTCGAACTCAAGACTTTCCAGCCTCCAACCTCCCAAGTACTGTAATTATAGGTATGTGCTACCATTCCTGGCTTACTACCTTAGTATCATTAGCAGGATCAAAAATTTGAAGCTAGTACAATACTCAAATCCAGTTATGTTCCTGACAACAGAACCTAAGAACATCAACAGTAAGATTCTATTCTGTTTTGACAGTTCTTTCCTTATATACATCCAGTCCCTCATTTCTACCTCCAGTTTTGAGGTCACTGGCTAAGGATGGCTACATTTGTTCCTGAGAACAGTTTGGTTGTACACAGAACCAACGAAAAGGAAAATCATGTAGACGTAACAGGCACTTGAGAAAATTAATGTCACTGTTTGGTTTTCCTTTCTCTCTCTTTAAAGACGGCATTAAAGATTTTGTCTCTGTCCACTATGAGGGAAGACTTAAGGCTCAAACACCATCTTTAAGAGAAACGTTGCCCTTTTCAAGCATATATAATCCAAAAAGAATCCAAGTGTGTTCTATTACTTTGTTGCTCTAAGTCTACTTATAGAAGACTCCTTTCAAGCTCATTTATTTTAGCCTACTTATAGCAGCAGATATTTGGATTGTTTGGCTTTTGCACAGCCTAAAATAACATGATTAAAGAAAGCAAGTAGCCTGAACTGGTGATTGCTAAGACATAGTGGTAAGATGTAGTGGAAAGACTTGGGAGAAGTCAGGAGGCCTGGGTTTCAGTCTGGACCTCCAGATTCTACCACCAGAGTTGTGTTGAGTGAAAGTGTTGGATGAAAATGGAGAGACATTGCCTATCATCTGCTCCAACTCCTCTCCATAACAGGCTAGAAAGGTCAGATGACTTCTTCAGGATCTTGTCTCCTGATCCCTGTTCTCACACCACATTGTACTGTCTGCTTTCTATGTGGCTTCTTATTACAGAAGGCACTGGCTGCCTCTGAGAGAAGGGTGAGAGAGAGAGCATTAATTCAGGATGGCAGCCAGCATGCTCCTCTGTGTGAAGAGCAGTCTATGCTGAGATGTCCATCAGAGCTTAGAAGGAATAGATCCCCAGCCATTATAATAATCTGCACACCCCTCAGTGAATAAATATACTCATCCATATAGGAACTGGCAGGAATGAAACAACAGGTGCTTTGAAAGGATTGCAAAATATATTTGTACCCAGGCCATGTAAAAAGCCACTTCCATGCCAACAGGAAGGACATTTGGTATTTCCATTTAACATTTATCAAATAGTGGGTTGCAGAGCAGGCTCTCAATCTGAGCCCTTTTTGGCGGCAAGCATAAGCTTTTCAGATACCTGCAGTTTCTTCCTCTTACTGACAAAGATGTTTATTGAACCATAAGAGGTAAGTAAACAGCAGTCGAGATCTCAGAATAAATCAGTTAAATAGTTTAAGGGCTCTCCCTGATAGAAGGGATCAAATACCTGACCTCCAGTGAATCCTAAAAGATTCTGGCAGAAGGAATTGAATCCCCATGTGTTCCAGTATTCATGTTGGGCAGAGAAGAAAAAGTTTCTTCTGGATTTGAAAATAAAATAATGATGTGATTAGGCATCTTAGAGCCTTGTAAAAATGTACATTCATCAGTCTGGGGATGGTGCTGAGACTTTGCATCTCTTACAAGCTCCCAGATGATACTGATGCCAGGTTGAGGACCACATTTTAAGGATACCTCCCCCATCCTTAGTATTATCTGGTGTATTATTATTGGAGATTAGGGGTACATCCATCGTTGGTCATCATTAAGTCAAAAGTATAACTTCGCATTGTTTACTCATCCATAGAGAGGTAACTAGTGTTACTTCTATCACTAAGGAAAGACATCTGGAAGTCCTAATTAATATTAAATAATTTTCGATGTAATATGTCACTTTCTCAAGGGTATCTGTCATTGAATAAAGGATAGAGAGAAAAGAAACTGTTTATCACATGATTCTTTGGTGTCCTTGCAGGTGTGAAGGAAGGCTTGCCAGGAGACCTGTCTTAGAGGCCAAGCCCTTTCTAGCACCCCACCGTCACATTTAAATATCTGTCTTCAGGATATGTCTTTGACTCTTACACATTAAATAACAAAACCAAGCCTATTTTTATCACATTCTAGACACTTCAGCAAATGTCCTAGTGTCAAATTTATAAGTAAGTAAAACAGGGATCATCAAAGCTTAAGCAGTTCAGCATTTCCCATAGTACCTACCACAATGCCTTGCTCTAAATGATAGATACACTACACATGAAGGAAAGGGAGCATGTAGAGAGTTAGCCTTATTTCTGGGGGATGTGATAATTGGAAAAGTTATGATGCTTAAGTTGATCTTCCTAGGCAAAATTACCAAACTAACTTGGTGGCTCATTGTTTTCATCTCAAACCATCAACTGATTTTAGGTCGTTAAATTCAGGCTTAGGTGGTACTCAGAAGGTCTATAGATTGAGAAAAGCTAGCATTCGGAGCCTCACATAGCAACCAGCATCTTACTAAGAACCATTATAGTTCCAGAATAACAGAAGAACACTAAGTATTAAAAAAAAAGTACTGACCTTTGAAGAACTGGACTAATCCTGAATAAATGCTATGGAACTATTTTGATTATAAACTCATTTAATTTTCCTTTTCATATCAAAATATTTATTAGATAAAAATTCAAAACATCTCCTTTTCCAACTGAAGAAATGTTTACAATATAATCATAAACTTCATATTAAACACTTGGCAATGTGGATTAGGCTAATTTCCTAAAATTTTAATTGTTTCAGATACAGCTTAGGCACAAAAAACTGCATATTTCTCTTTTGATTGAGGTGTAAACTGTAAGTTTGGTGGGTTTTCACAAACACTCATGTGACTACCACCATAACCAACATGTAGAACATTTCCCCCATTTCCATAGTTCCCACGTGCTGTTTCATGGTTCACCCAGACCACATCCTTGACAACCAAAGAATTGCTTTATGTCACTATGGTTTTTGCCTTTATGTCTATTTTCATATAAATTGATCACAAAGTTTTCCGTCTTTTTTTTGGTCTAGATTCTCTCGTGTCACATATTGCTTTTCATAGTCATCTATGTTGTTGTGTCTATAAGCTCTTTTTTATTTCCAGGTAATATATTATTACATGACTATATCACAATTAGTTTATCCAATTACCAGCTGATCAACATTTGGGTTGCACCTTCTGTGGGTCTATTGGAAATAAAAGGTCCATGAACAACCCTGTACAGGTTTTGGTGTGGACATAGGTTTCGTTTCTCATGAGCAAATATCTAGGAGTAGGGCTGGTGAGTCATATGGTAAATGTATTTTTTTCACTTTACAAGAAATTGCCAAACTGTTTTTCTGAAAGTGCCTGCATCATTTTGCATATGCACCAGCAGGTGAAACTCCAGTTTCTTTATGTTTTCACCAGTAATTGATGGCATCGGTTATTTAAATTTTAGTCATTCTAGTATGTGAATGGGCATAACTTTTTAAATATGCATTTCCCTAATAACTAATGATGTTGGGTATTTTATGTGCTTACTGAGCACTTGTATATCTTCCTTAACTCAAAATTGTTTATGGTAGTTATAGAGCAAAGATGGCACCATTTTAAAGATTGATGAACAAAGTAAGGCCTAAGGAAAGAAAAGGTAAACATCTACATGTGTTCCACAGAACTCTTGAGGCAATGCTCCCCATGAAGAAATGAGTGATTTTATTAAGCAAAATTAGGAAAACTGACATATGTGAATTCCTACCACTTTGTATGTTTGATAATCAGATGGGTTAGATATAGGTAGGTAGAGAGATAGAGAGATAGACAAATAACAGGTAGATAGGAATATTTAGATATATAGATTTTTTTTTTGGGTCCGGTCATGGGGCCTGAACTCTGGGCGCTGTCCCTCAGTTCTTCAGCTCAAGGCTAGCGCTCTACCACTATGAGCCACAGCGCCACTTCCGGCTTTTTTCTTTTTGCTTATGTGGTGCTGAGGAATTGAACCCAGGGCCTCGAGCATGCAAGGCAAGCGCTCTACCACTGAGCCACCTTCCCAGCCCTAGATATATAGATTTTTAACATAATAGGATAATTTTCAAGTGAAGGCATCTAAGTCCTAAGTTAAATAGAAGGAAACATAATCCTTTAGAATACTAATTTCTAATAGAAGCAACTCCTTAACTTTATGCCACATATTCAACATTAAGGAAGTATAGTATGTCTGCACATGTGGAATGATAAGCCAGAGAACATTACTGAGTTCTTAGATTATCAGCATCACATATAAAATGAAAGTGAAATGGCTACTACCCAAGCTCATTGACAAAACACATGAATGGTGTTTAGCATGTAGTAAATGTTCAGTACACATTAGTTATTATTATTGTAGTATAGACACTTAACAGCACAAGAATGTGAACCCCATCAAAAAAATACGAGAGTATATGAATACATGAAACAAAACAGAAGATTACATAGGTACACATGAAAGCCTCTGAGCCAAATTCAATATACAACTTACTCTATAAATAGGCCTTTCCAAGCCTGACTCCTAGATTCATCTGGAATTGCCCCTGATTGGAATTAAATCTGTATTCCATCCACCATGAAGACTCCTTTCTGCCACACCAGCCAAGATATATGCTAGGAGAACTGTCCTGTTTTCTCAAAGGGAGTCTTCACCTCTTCCAGCACCAAGAAAACAAGTCTGAGGATAGGAATTCATGAAAAATATCACATCAATAATGTGATTCTTTTCAATCTAGACAATGGCCAGCCATTCCTCAGGACCATCTGTACAAGACACAATAAAAATGAGGCCAATTTCTTGCTGAGACAGCAAGGAGCTCCTACCTCGTAAATGTATTAATTGAAAAATAAATTGACTAATTAATTAAAATTAAGATTTTTCTGCATCAATGATTTGATATAATGTTTAAATCAATATTTTAACCATCACTTCTGTATCCATTCTCTTGTAACAAAAAATTAGTACATACATATATCAGAGTCACTCAATCAGGTAAAAATAGTTGGACCTTTGAAATTATGACAAGTGCCCCCAATGTCTGAGACTCACAGGTGAGGAAACCTCCGTGCTGTTAACACTTAGGCAGATTTTCTCAGCCTCGGCTCCCTTAAAGGAATTCTCTCCACATTGTCCCCAAACATCCCCAAAAGCAATCACTATCACTTGGTGAATAAGAATTTCCCCAACAGCGTGTGTGTTCATCATAAGAAGAGTTTCTAGAATGAAGGCACAGCCCATAGGAGCCATGGTGAGGCTTCCAAGAGCATAAATTCAAATACACAAATTCTGTCTTTCTTGAAGTGTAAGTTTTGATATTTTCCTTCTGATTCTATCAGAAGGCTTCTGTGACTGGTCCCTGCTTTCCACAGCGGTTGTAGACAGAAGAGAAAGTTCCTATCTATCCAGCGAAGTCATGAGAAGTCCCAGAATTTTCTCTCTGAGAAACTTCTTTTCCCCCGACCTCTCAGGTGCCTCTGTATGGTCTTGAGTCCCGTTTGCACTCCTGGGAGCAATGATAGGCCTGCTCTCTCCCCATACAACCATCCGAAGCTAATAACAGCCAAGTAGGCAAGTCTGCAAGGAATTATTCTTAAACAGTAAAGACTAACTGGTTATTTTCCTTTTTGCAAGTGAATTCCAAAATTCTGGAGTCACATGAGTCCAATGGGTAAACTTGTCAGAGTAGGGGGAAGGGAGCAGTGAAAAAATACATGCAACAAAAAATATGCCTTCCCCATGTTTTTGCTGCTCATTAGACCAGCAGTGAGCCAATCCTCATATGGCCTGAATAACTGATACTTTTTATAAGTAACTGAAGAGCTATAAAAAGCTTAACATTTAAGAAAACAACAAACAGCTGCTGGCAAATGAACAAGAAAATAAAGAGCAAGCCTATCTGGGTGGCAGGGGTCACAGTGCTTCAAGAGGAAGAGCTAGAATATCATTCACATTTGATCCTGGGCTGATCCCACCTCTCCATCACCCACGACCCCCTAGTCACCTGTCCAAGTAGAACAAATGAATGTATGTCTTCAGAGTGCTCAACAATTATTTCCTGAAAACAGCCTTTCTTAAGACCAGGTACCTAGCATGTGGTAAGCAGTGGTATGCAAGAATGGTTCCCAGTCAACAGAACAAACAAAAATCTATGGCAGAGTTCAGCTTCCATTGCATTCAGGCTGAGCCTCACTGACCTGAGACCCCTGGGATTAGTTCACATGCACCTTGAGGTGCCATGCAACTGCTGTTCCCTTTAACGGAAAATGCCATCTGCAGGGCCTCAGCTGGCAATGGGCAGCAGCCACCTCCCAGCTTCCTCTGTCAGTTGTCCATCAGCTCAGTAGTGAGGCAATTACTAGTAGAGACAGTACTAGTGGACACAGGATCAGGCATATTGGCTTTGGCCTCTGGAATCAACTCTCTGAAATCAACTTCAGTGCTTCCTACTCCCTGATCTAGAAAGTTAAATAACCCCTCTGACACCTTGGTAAACAGCAAGTCAGCATTATCTTAATCTGGCTTTCAAGTGAATCTTAGGTGGGCTTGTTAGATAATGCTCTAAAATGACTTTGAGAGGGCACACAGAAATTTCCCTTATATTTTCTTAATGACATTAGATGAATATCAGGAAAAATGGAAAGTGAGTACATTCAACCATATCAATAATTTTATTAAATCTATCTGGACTCAACACTTTTAATTAAAATGTAGCCTCTCCTGATGGATGAAGAAAAACCAAACTGTACTTTAGCTGGGTGCTGGTAGCTCACAATTGTAATCCTAGCTATTCAGGAGGCTGAGATCCGAAGATTATGGTTCAAAGCCAACCCAGGCAGGAAAGTCTGTGAGATTCTTGTCTCCAATTATCTACCAGAAAACCAGAAGTGGCACTGTGGCTCAAGTGGCAGAGTGCTCACCTTGAGCTGAAGAGCTCAGGAACAGCGCTCAGGCCCAGAGTTCAAACTCCATGACTGACAAAAAAAAAATTCATATGGGTTGAAATGAACTGGATGGAAAAGGACATATCACAGCATAAAATACTTAAGTAGCTATAACAATATCAAACAAGGGAGACTTTGGTACAAAGAATTTTCCCCAAACAGAAGAAGGACTTTTCATAAAAATAACAAATCTTAAATGTGCACGTCCTGTCTAACAGGGCTTCAAAACACATGATGTAAATATTGACAATTCAGACTGTTCTCCAGTTACAGACTGAGATTTAAACTCCTCCCCAGAACAATTAGCATACAATTAGTCACAAATATTCATTAACTCGTCAAGGATCTGAACAACATGATTAATAAATTATTAGCAGCTCTGATTTTCTCCTTTCCTTGATTCATATCTTTCGAAACTAGAAAAGCTTCCAATTCTGGCCACCAAGCCCAGCATGGAAGCCAATTCAGTTCACTTGCTTCCCCTTGAAGCTTAACATACAGAGTGACTACTGAGAATTGTAAGGTCAATGGCTCTATTATTTTTTTTCTCCTGAGCCTATCTTATATGACTCAACTGTGGAAATAGTAGTTCATTCCCCAGTCATGCTGCCATCTGCTAGGCACTGTGGCCACGGCTGGAGCCCTCAGAATCCTCCCCTAACACCTCAAAATACATAAAGGGTTGGCACAACAGATGTTTAACCATCACATTTCATGCATGTTGCCTAGAAGAAGACTTCCACAGGGAGAGCGTCGGACGTTTTAGTGAATAGAAAACTTCCTTTGAAAATATCCAAAGCAAAAGAATTTATATTTATTCTCTACCTTTTAAATGAAAGCTGAAAAAATAGCATTTATTTATTTTTATATTCATGCCCAATTGCTCAAATTTCATTGAAGATTAAATCGAAAGGGAAAAAGTATCTTTTTTTTTTAGAACATGAAAAATCAGGTGGTTCTTTAAAACCTTTTCTTAACTGGGCTGTGTGCTGTATCATAATATCCTGCTCCAAAATGCACCTGGGAGTGAGCGATGTGTGGTACAGGGTCTTCAGATCTCAGATGAGTCAGACAAAGCATCCCAAAATATGCAATTTCTTCTGCATTAACTTGAAGTTATGGACCTGAAATAGACAGTGTTTTAGCTAAAAGTCTGCATGCAGAGAATTAGACATTCCTAAGGTTTGTGGGTTCTATACTATAACATCTTTAAGCACCATATATTCCATTCACCCCACCAGCTCATGCTATAAGAAGCTTCTGTTAGTATGGATGAGGAACAAGGGAGACTTTGAAAGGTTTTCTTAATACCTATCCTTTAAGTTCAGTGCTAGTGACTCCTGCCTATAATCCTAGCTACTCAGGAGGCTGAGATCTGACAATCTCTGTGCGAAGGCCAGAGTAGGCAGAAAAGACCACAAAATCCATGAGATTCTTATCTCCAATTAACCAGCAAAAAGCTGTAAGCAGGTGTGGCTCAAGTGGAAGAGCCTAGAAATCAGAAAAATAAATAAATAAATAAAAAGTCAAATAGACAAGAGAAAGCACAAGGCCCTGAATTCAGGCCTAGGTACCAGCACAAAAAAGGGAAGAAAGGAGGGGGGGAGGAAAGGAAGGAAGGAAAGAAGGAAGCAAGCTTGCATCAGCATTTATATTTATATTGGTCCATTCAGATGGACTAGGAGATGTCAGACTGTGACATTCAGTGGAGGCAAAAGAGTCATTGCTGAGCTGTAGAGGCTCCTAGTTTCAGAATGCCCTCCAGCACAGAGCAGATGCAAGAGGGAAAAGACTACTACTTCTCAAGTTCAGTCATTGCAAGTGCTACTGGCAGCTTCCATGTTTTCTCCTTAAAGAGTATTTGTAGCATACTTCTCCCAAATAGCAGCTCTAAAGCCAAGCCAGCTGCAAAAATCTTGTCCATTGATAATAAGCAATTTTTCCTTAAGGAGCTTGTTTACCATAACTCTTCCATCACAGATGTTCCCTGTTTAAAACAGAACAGCATGCCGGGCACTAGTGGCTCATGGCTGTAATCCTAGGAGGCAGAGAGATCTGAGGATCACAGTTGGAAACCAGCATGGGTAGAAAGTCCAGGAGATGCTGGTCTCCAATTAAACACACACACACACACACACACACACACACACACACACACACACACACACACACACACACACAGAGCCAGAAGTGGAGCTGTAGCTCAAGTTGTAGAGCACTACTCTTGAGCAAAGAAAGCTCAAGAACAGCACCCAGACCCTGAGTTCAAGCACCAGGACATGCACCAAAAGAAAAAGAAAAAGAAAAAAGGAACACAATTCTAATATTCAATATTCTCCCCTTCTTGAACAGAGTGTTACTCTTTACTGTCAAAAAGAAAACCTGGTTTATTCCATGATTAATCTTGCCAGTGTTCTAGAAGGGCAAATAGGTGACAGGCATGAGGGGAAGTGCATCCATGAACACATTTTTTTACTGGAACTTGTCCTATTACAAAGCTCTTCTGCCAGACTCCATTAGGAAATTGCAAGCAGATTCATATATCCAAGTGCTCCTCTTTCTCCTACTCATAAATAAGTAGACATCATATGGCAGAGAGGGGGAGAGGCTGATTATCTCTCATGGCATACCCTTGCACAGCAGACGTTCAGGCAAATGCAAATACCAAACACAGTAGTTCATGCATATGTGCACATGAATATATAGCATGTATTACTCCCTCATCAATGAGATTTCAAATAGCTACCAGGGAAGGGAAGAGCAAAGTCACAATCAATACAGCTCTACTTCTGAATGTCAGTTGAAGGGAGTGACAAGAAGATGGGCAGGCTGCCCTCAGCAATATGAAAAGAACAGAAACACCTAAGGATTGATTAAAGCTGGGCCAAATTCCAGGTCTGAACTCATCACAAATTATGCTAAGAGCTCCCGAGGGAAGGTTCCAATTGGCATTTTTTGAGCCAGGCTTCCCATTCTTTTGATACAGACATTGGGCCTATGTGGGAGATGATTAGAGAATAAAAAGCCCAAGCAAGAAAAAAAACTTGAGAAGGGTTGCTTTTCCATCCGAATGCTTTCAATTTTCCTATGAAATCACTCAGCTTCTTCAAAGTAAGCTGATATTGACGGGCAAGGCCTGCAGGTAGGAAGATAAAGACAATGCAGATGGAAATATCTGTGGACTGGCAAGAAGATGGCACCCTGGCAAAACCTTCCTGCTCTGTAGAACTGCAGAGAAAGCTGGGGAAAAATAATCTATTTAAAAAATATTTTAAGGTGTTTTCTCTTTGTGTGTGTGTGTGTGTGTGTGTGTGTGTGTGTGTGTGTGTGTGTGTGAACAGAGACATACACTTAATCACTAGCGTATTGTATGAAAGAAAAATGTATAGACCTTCTAGACCCCAAAATACAGAACAACAGTTCCAATTTTCATGACCAGAAATAACTGGAGGAAATGAGAAGCAGGTGTGGGAAGGCTTTCCTGAGCAATGCCAGGGCTTTGTTGTAATTCAGTTGTGCACAGCCCACCTCTCCCTCCTCATCTTGCTGCTCATACATTCAGAGGTCAAGCTACTAAGTTCAGCAAAATGCACTTAACTTAATTTCTTTTAGACCTCAGCCCCATATTGCTTTTCCAATGGTTTATTTCACTGACTCCAGGAGGCCTCAAGTCTCTGCTGTGGGAACTACAGTGTCTCCTCAGATGACACGAAGTATTTGGACAGAAGCTTTGGGTTTCTCAGTTAATCAAAGAGAATATGAAATTATATTTGGGTGGGTGGTGGAAATCTAAAATGAGTTCTGTCTACGGGTAAGTTAAATCATAGTGGTGAATGGAGAATTAATATCTGATAATATCTTTCATTGGAAGACTACTGACTGGAAAAAGGCAAATGTGATGATGTACCTCTTTCCTTTTCACAACAAGCTTACTTTACTTATTTTATATCCTTTAGGAAACCTTTTTATTTTTTTGTGCTAATACTTGGGCTTAAACTGAGAGCCTAGGCACTATTCCTTAGCTTTTTCACTCAAGGCTAGCACTCTACCAATTGAGCCTCACTACTTCTAGAGTTTTGATGATGAATTCGCGATCAGAGTCTTATGGACTTTAAACCACAATCTTCAGATCTCATCCTCCTGAGTAACTATAATTATAGTGCCTGGCTCTTTTTAATTTTTGAAAATTGGGAATTGCTCAAGAATTAAAAAAACATCTGCTTTGAATATATTTGCCAGCGCTTAATACCCATAGAGAGCAGCAGACAGATTCTGTCTGAAGTGTTTACTGTGGGATTGTCCTTTGTTAGTTTACAGTAAAGCTCTGGGAATGTCCTGGGTGGTGATTTCAATAGACAGAGGGGGTGGGAGATAGGAAATAAACTTGAGCCCTGAGTCTTCCCTTCCTGGTTGCTAACCTTTGACAAGTCATTTAACCTCTATAGTACTTCATTTCCTTATCTGTGAAATGAGGCCTTGAACTAGATGAATTTTCTGTTATAAGCTTATGACTCTAATTTCTGGTCCTTTTGGGAAAAGCATAGATGGCTACACTCAGCCCCATAGTAAGCTAAAAAGACTTTAAAGTGGTGATTACGAGTGACTATAGGAAGGTAGACATAATTCTAATAAATAGCTGCTCAGAATTCACCTCCATGTAAGGAACATCAGCCCAACTGCGATATTCAGCTATGGTAAACTGTCAGGGTTCAGATTCCAGCAAAAGCTGCTCCCAACAAAGACAGGTCAGAGTTTCAACTTTAGGATTTAAAACTCACTTCCCTTGACTCTATTATCTCATTATTAGATGCCCAAGAATGCCAACTCTTCCTTATTAGCCTCTTATCTAACCAGAAGACAATGTGACTTCACATGTGGAGATGTGGTGCTCATGGATGGATATAGGCTTACGACTCTACGGAAGGGATGGGTTGTTATCTTGGCTGGTCAAATGCTCTTCTGTGGTTTGAGTCAGGGATAAAGAGCATCAGCCCTTAAGTCAGATACCTTCCTAGAACTAGAACGCATCCAAAGCTGCATTTGTTGTTGGGTGTACTCTGCTCTTCTCTTTTATTGTTGAGTTACAGAGGTGCCTGAAGTACCTGTGTTTACTCTGATTTACACTTCTAGTTGCTGGAAATAGCCCCTACATCAGTATGCACACAGCTCTTTTGAGAATGAGAGTGGGCCTGGCTATGCCCTTTACAACCACTGTTGTCTAAAAAAAAAAAAAAAAATCTATGTTCCTTGGGCAACTTTAAAAGCTAAAATGACTGGAAGTTTTAGATGCTAATTTTTCTCCTGTTTTAACAATATTGTTACAATTTTTCATTTTGAGCTGTTGTTAAAGGGGGAAATTTACATTCAGAAATGCCATTGTAGTTACATGGCATTTTTAACGCAAGTGGTTCCAAAATATATTATTTGTTTGGTTGAATTACTCTGTTTCGGGTTATAGATCTTTTTCTCTGTCTGTCTATCTGCCTCTCATATTTTAGTTATATTTTATAGTACAAAATATACTCACACTTTTCAAAACTGAGTTTTCTTCTGTACTTAATAAAAGGAATTTCAAGAAGATTCATTACTTTTGCAATATATTATCTCTGGCTGATTTATAGGCAACTATAAGGAGTTAAATTCTCTTCTCCTTCCCTAAACTTACATCTTGAAGCCCTAACTCCCCAGTAATAAGAAGGCAACTGTATCTGGAAATAGCGGCTTCACAAAGATAATTAGTTACGATGAGATTATACTGCAGGAGGGTGCCCTCCCCCATGCAATATGCCCAGCGGTCCTTTTTAAAAGAAGAAAAGTGGAAACATACATACAGGGGCATGCCATGTGAAGATACAGGCTGATTCATATCTGGGCAAGCCCAGGGACACAAAGACAGGCAGCAGACCACTAATGCTACAGAGTAGAAAACAGGAGATTCTCCTCCAGAGCCTTCAGAAGAAACTCACCCTATAATACCCTGGTCTCAGACTCCATATCCGAAGGACTAGTAAACAAGAAACTATGCTTTAGGTCACTTGGTTGATGGTTAGTTGTTCTGCTAGCTCTAAGCAAATGAAACAATAGCCAAACTTGGAAATTTTCTTCTAGACTTTAAATTATTAAGAACAAATGTCTGCAACAATTTGTAGACGTCTGATTTGTTTGCCCTGGTTATGACAAATGCACACACAACTCCCCCCTCCAAACCCCGCCCCCAAGGTTTTATAACCATATGCCCAAAGGCAGAACTGTGTCTGGATTCGGCCCCATTGAGTGGTTGCTGGGAATGCCCCGGACACATGCTGTAATAGTAGACGTCAACGGGGATGGTGTTTTCTTACTCTCAGTCTTGAATTAGTAAAAGATGGAGGGGGGGAAGAAAGCACACTTGCGTATTCACTGGTTTAGGCCCAGTCACGATTCCTTTAAAGATGCTGCCAATAGATTTTAGTCATTCTCTGGCAAAGGTTTCTCTTCAACCGCAAACGCTGCATAGTTACTGAATGAGTCACCACCTTGAGTAATCTAATTCCTTGACCAGTACATGCCTGCTGATTACAGCACACATTGTCTATCGTTGTGTATTTTGCTTTGCCTCACTCCCTGGATATTATTTAATACTATCTTAAGGGTAGGGCTAAAGATTTACTCTGAATCCTCACAGGGCTAATCTGCTTACTCAGCAGCGAGTGAAATGGCCGGTCATCCGGAACCCAAGTGTTAAGTTTTATTGAGCTTTCAGTTCAGCTTGATGTGGTCTTCATACTCTCCGCCCACCCTCAAAATATAATCCTTTTGCTAAAGAATCAGAGGAAATTAACAGGAAAGAAACATAATGGTGTTCTCGGGGAGGGTGAGCCCACCCAGGTCTCTAGTCAGGCTCCAAAAGATCTCAGTATAAATCAGCACATATTTCGAATGCTTCAAGAAAAATACAGCAAACTATCATCAAATGTTTACTTCTATCAAAGATGAAAGCAAGTAGAATCCTACCTTCTTTTTTGCATGAGTTTGTATGTGTGACTAAAATACATTTTTCCCTATCAATATATGATAACCACAAGTTTCTTCTTCTCCCCTCTCCTCTTTCTTCTTCTCTTCCTTCTTTTGTGCTAGTATCGGGGCTTAAACTCAGGGCCTCTACTACTTGAGTCTTGCTTCTAGCTCAGCTTTTACTGGTTATTTTAAAGATGGAGACTCAGACTTTTCTGCCTGGGCCGGCTTTGAACTTTGATCCTCCATACTCTGCCCCATGAATAGCTGGAATTACAGGCATAAGGCACCAGCAACCAACAAGATCCTTTGTGCTTTAACCAGGAAACACTTTATTCTTCAAAGCTGGTAGATTGAAGCATCATGAACATTTGTAACATTTTCGTCTAAGGACAATTTTTTTTTTAACATTTGATCCCCTCTTTTTTGAAATCCTTCCCATTTCTTCTCTGCATATAACTTCTTAATGTTTATTCTCCAGGAATGGTTGTCAATAGTATGGAAGTCAAAACAAGAGAAATGGAAGGGAAGTGTACTAAGTGTACTAACCTGTTCTTTAATATTTCTACATACAAACTCAAAAAACCTTCAGATTATACCCTCATAGAGTTATATCTATGTTCCACATTCATTGAAGCACTAGTCACAATAGCCAAGATTTAGAAACAACCTCTGTGTCCATCTGCGAATGAAGAGATGAGAATTAGGGTGAGGGCCACAGTGCTCAAAAGGAAATGTACTAATTACCCAACTCATGTAATTATAACCCCTCTGTACATCACCTTTACAATAAATTTTTTGGGGGGTCCGGTTGTGGGGCCTAAACTCTGGGCCTGGGTGCTGTCCCTCAGCTCTTCAGCTCAAGGCTAGCGCTCTACCACTTGAGCCACAGCACCACTACAGCTTTTTTCTTTTTGCTTATGTGGTGCTGAGGAATCGAACCCAGGGCCTCAAGCATTCAAGGCAAGCACTCTACCACTGAGCCACCTTCCCAGCCCCTACAATATTTTTTTTTAAAAAATAAAGAAACTGTGATGATACTGCTCAGTAATAAAATCCTTGCCCAGTATGCTCAAGTCTCTGGGTTCAATTCAGATCACCACACAAAAAATTGTGATGGATGTTGATGTGTATGTATGTGTGTGTGTGAATATTACTCAGCTTTGACAAAGAAGAAACTGTCATTTCTGATATTTGTGATACTATGAATGAATTTGGAGGCTATCATGTTAATTAAAACAAGACACACAGAAAAATTCAGCATAATCTTTTACATTATGGAACCTTTAAAAAGTCAAATACATAAAAACAGAATAGAACAGTGGTAACTGGGGAATAAATAAATACATGAATTAATAAATAATATTGTACTATCATCCAACATAAAGACTATAGTTAATAATATTGTATTATATATGGGAACTTTATTAAGGGTAGATTTTTCAAGTCAGGTGCCTGTTATCCTAGCTACTCAAGGAGCTAAGACCTGGAGGATCACAGTTGGAATACAGCCCAGGACAAAAAGTCCAAGAGGCTCTTCCTCTGATTAACTAGCAAAATGCTGAACTGGAAGCATGGCCCAAGAGCACCAACTGTAAGCAAGCTGAACAAGAACACAAGGTCCTGAGTTCAAATCCTAATATTGGAGTAAAAAAGAGAGTAGGCTTGGGAAGTACTTACCACAAGAGCAGCATGTAAAGTGACAGAGAGATAAAGTTGCTTGACTACAGTAGTCCCTACGTATATTAAAACATCATAATGTATCTTATATATAGTAAAAAACTAAAAAAAAGCTTTATTGCAGATGAATATACTTATTTGCTGTTTGACTTTAGGCAAGTTTCTAGACAGATCAAATCAGGATAATACTAAAACTTTGCCTATAAGATCATTGTTAAAAATCCTCAAAGAAACAACTGCCCAATAAATAAGTGGGCTAAAGACTTACAGAGAAACTTCTCTGAAGGGGAAATAAGAATGGCCAATAGACACATGAAGAAATGCTCAACCTCTCTCGCCATAAAAGAAATGCAAATCAAAACAACATTGAGATTCCACTTCACCCCAGTTTGGCTATAACCAAGAACTCTAAAAACAACAGATGCTGGAGGGGATGTGGACAGAAGGGAACCCTATTCCATTGTTGGTGGGAGTGTAAACTTGTTACACTTTGGAAAGTAGTATGGAGGTTCCTCAAACGACTCCACATAGAGCTCCTCTATGACCCAGCAATCCCACTTTTGGGCATTTACTCAAATGATCACAAACAAGACCATACTAAAGCTACCAGCACAACTATGTTTATTGCAGCATTATTTACCATAGCTAAGATATGGAACCATGCCCCTCAGTAGATGAATGGATCAAGAAAATGTGGTATATATATATATGTATATATATATATATATATATATATATATATATATATATATACAATGGAATTCTATGCCTCCATCAGAAAGAATGACATTGTCCCTTTTGTTAGGAAATAGAAAGACTTGGAAAAGCTTATATTAAGTGAAGTAAGCCAGGCCCAAAGAAACATAGGTCCCATGATTTCCCTTATTTGCAATAACTACTATATGCCTGGGACAAGTAGAAAATGTCAAAAGCTATGTATATATGACCATATAAGATGATGGTAAGTGAAATGAACCCCAAGATAGGGACACAAGTGGTTTTTTCTTTCTTGCTATTGTTTCTCACGTATTTATAAGGTACCAAGTGATTTTTTTTGTTGCTTTGCATGTTATAACCCCTGTTTTCACCATATTTTTTGTTGGTATAATTTAGGGAAGGGAAGGGAAAAAACAAAATGTTTAAATAGGGATACAGGTTGACCCATTGTAACACTGAGATGTACAAGACATTATGTAGAAAAACGAACTTTACAATTTAGACAGGGGGCGGGCAGGGGTGTAATTGTGGAGGTGGGAGGGAAGGGATGGTAGGGGAAAAACAAAGGAGGAGACAACAAAGCTTGATAGGAAATGTACTCATTACTTTGCTAACATAACTGTTACCCCTCTGTACAGTATTTTTTCAATAAAAACCTTATTTTTTTAAAAAAATATCATTGTTAAAACCCAGTGCTGGTGGCTTACATCTGTAATCCCAGCTATTCAGGAGGCTGAAATCTGAAGATTTCAGTTCTAAGCTAGCCTGCCCAGAAAAAAATCAATGACCCTCTCATCTTCAATTAACTAGCAAGTAGCTAGAAGTAGAGGTGTGGTTTAAGCGGTAGAGAGCACAGCCTTGAGCAAAAACAAACAAACAAACAAACAAACAAGCAAGAGTATGAGGCCCTGAGTACAAGCCTCAGTATACACAAAGAAATCATTATTGTTAAAGAGCAAAGATAACCCAAGCACTTAGCACTGTGCTCAGTGCATAGACATAGCAAGTCCTCAATGAATCTTGACTATTCTGAGGAAAGACATTCACCATTGATCTCAGCCTTTGATCAATACTAGAAAAAGCAGAGGGACAGAGCCCAAAGGACTTCCAGGACTTCATATTAAAACACTGCTTTCAGTCTCTTTGCTCCAACAGTAGTTTCATCTCTCTACCCTCAAAAGAAGTTTTGGAATAGTTCTACTCCCGTGTTGCTTTGAAAAATGAGTGTCTCCGTTCCAACGCAAATATTCCAGCACTGAGAATGGTCGCCCCACTTTCATTCCTGCTGTGCTGGATGGGAGAATTGCTTGGAAAATGTTCCTGTCTCTCCTGGTGAAGATAGAGGCTCAGGGAGCAAAACTGACCTGTACCACACACTCTAACATCCTTCTCCAAAGAGAAGCAGTGTGGCCGTGCTACTTCACAAAATCATTGGCTGTTATAAAAACAATCCATGGGAACTTACAGAAAATGAAGTCATCTGATGTGCTAACTTAGGAAAAACAATTTCAGGTTGTCAATGAGGAAATGAGAAGAACAACTAGCAAATAGCCTGAGTAATTACTGACTGTTAAGACAAACAGAGGAGAGAGACATAGCATGGCATCTTTCTGATTTGATTGGTATTTGATCATAGCTTTGAAAAATATTTCAATGGGGGAAGGGAAAAAAAACAGCACAAAGTAATCTCAAAATCTCATCAGTCTCTGGCTATGAATGCTACCTCTTCTTTTAATCAGATAACTACATTTTTCTGTAACTTAGATCATCTGAATATATATCTTCACATACTGCCTGAGGGCAGAAAAAAATCACATATCCCTATACTCACATGAGCGGAAATGCATTACCTCTTTTCAGGTAAGATTGTAGCGTTCCAGCTCATTCTTTAGACTTGTTTCCAGTGACTTCCACAGAGGCTAGAGACTCAAACTTTGACCTGTGAGCAGAAACAGATGTACCCTGAACATTGGATTTTCCACCTTCTTGTTCTAACTTGCCATTCCAAAAGTAAATTGTTCATCATTCTCAAACATTTTATTTTCCTTTTAATTTTTTCCTCTGGAAGGTCTTACAGGACCTGCTATTAATATCTCAATCTTTCTACCTTGTTGGCTTTGGTTTTTCAGAACGTAAACATGTGAGCCTGTGACTGGGCATGTCAAGGGGACTTCATTCATTCTGTGAAAGTGCATTATCCAGGTGGACTGATATTATGAACCTCTTTCCATCTGCAAACAGCACTGAGGACCACCTACATCCCAACTACTGGAGAGAAGCAGGATGGGAAAAAATGCACTTCAATCTATAGACATGTGAGGGATGGAGGCAAATGAGTAAGAAGATATGAAAAGTGCACAGATCTCTGGGTTTCTTTCTTTTGCACCCCTCCTGCTGAAATGTGTGAGCAGATGTGGTAGCCGTATCTGAACACCTCCTAAAGACACTGCTACCAACACCAGTTTGGTATCCAGGGCACAGAGCTCCTCAGCCATGGAGGGAAAAACAGAACACATCTTCCTTCCTCTATTCCCACAGAACTTTCTTTTTTAATTATGTTTCTCATAAGAACTATATAAATTTCCAGTGGCAATAGGAAGCAAAGCCTTTGTCTGATGCCTCCTCCCTTAGTTTTCACTTTCATCTTGATTTTCTTATTTCCCCACGTCTGATGGTGTCTGTGACTTTCTCATTCTTTCATTGCCCCAATGCTGTCATCCCCTAACTGTGCAGGACCCTCTGTAAATGAGGCCTTTAAGATGCCTGAACCATCCTGAATACACTAAAGTACTTCTAATTTATTTTTGTCAGTACTGGGATTTGAAGTCAAGGCCTTGTACTTGCTCAACTAGCTTGCTAGGCTTGTGCTCTACTACTTGAGCCATACCTCCAGCCTAGCTTTTTTGCTGGTTAATTAGAGATGAAGTCTCAAGGATTTTTCTGCCAGGCCTGATCTCAACCTTCCATCCTCTTCTCTGAATCTCAGCCTCCTAAGTAGGATTAGCCTGTGTTCCTAGGATAACAAGTGTTACCCATCTGTGTCTGGCTAAATTATTTCCTTTGCAGTGTGGGTAACTCTGCCACATAGCTCTTGAAGATCTGAACACCACTGCATTCCCAAATAGAATGTGGAGGGGGGAGGGTGGCTGGGAATGTAGCTTAGTGGTAGAGTGCTTGCCTAGCATACATGAAGCCCTGAGTGTGATTCCTCAGTACCACATAAACAGAAAAAGCCAGAAGTGGTTCTGTGGCTCAAGTGGTAGAGTGCTAGCCTTGAGCAAAAGAACCTCAAGGACAGTGCTCAGGCCCTGAGTTCAAGCCACAAGATTGGTTAAAAAAAATAATTGTGTGTGTGTGTGTGTGTGTGTGTGTGTGTGTGTGTGTGTGTGTGTGTGTGTGTGTGTGTGTGTGTGTGTGTGTGTGTGTGTGTGTGTGTGTGTGTGTGCCTTTTGGGGGGGACACTTGAATCAAGGCCAGAATGCTGTCCCTTAACTTTTTCACTCAAAGTTGGTAGCCCTCTACACTTGAGCTGTGCCTCTACTTAGGGCTTTTTGGAAGTTAATTGAAGACAAGAGTCTCACAGATTTTCATGTTTGGGCTGGCTTCAAACCTCAGTCTTCAAATATCAGCCTCCTGATACATATATCATTTTAGTTAAAAACCAAAGCAGTAATAAAACCCCATAAAGCACCTTTTGCTTCTTTGTTGTTATTTATATTTGTGGGTGTGTTTTTTTAAAAGATGGAGTCTATGTTGTTCACAAACTCCTGGGTTCAAATGATCCTTCTATTCACACCTCCCACGGAGCTGAGATAACAGCCACAAACTACCATGCCCAGATTATTGTTTGAGATAGCATCTCCATTTTTTTTCTTGGGCTAGCTTTGAACCTTGATTCACCCAATCTCCACCTCCCAAGAAGCTAATATTACAGGCTTGAATCACCACACCCAGCCAAGCCTTTATTTCTTTACACTCATGAATCTGACCCATATAAAAGCATTGTGGAAAATCATATAATTGTGAGTACTCCCTGTCTCCAAATGTCTAGATTTCTGGAAAAAATCAAGAAATGGAGAGCTATGCATGAGATGAGGTAAGCCAAGGGCGGGCATCATGTTCTGTGGCATCTCCCTTGGGTGCTGTGGCTTTGGAGCTCTTTGTTTCTTACTGGATGAGACAAGAATGCCATTGTTGTTGCTTTTACCACAATTCTGGGGATGAAGAATAGCTGTGTTCTTTAGTTTTACATCCTGGTATAATCTCTTTATTGAAGGCCTGCTATGCAGACAGTCTCTTTTGAAATGAGGATCTGGAAAACCCTGCCTAGTAATCAGGATAAGGCTAGAGCACCTAGAAAACTAGTGCTAGGTCGATGGTCTGTCCTTTGACTCAAGGACAAACCTTGACTTTATCCCTCCTAAGTACCTTGGGCCAGCTACTTGGTTTCTCCATGGCTCAGTTTCCTGCTGGTGAAATGGAGTAAACAACAGATACTGTTCCATGGGGTCCTCATGGTGGTTGAGTTAGTATTTATGGAATTTCAGAGCTAGGTTTGGCAGATAGTAAGCACTTGTGTGCTTATTTGGTATGGTGATTACCAAGACTCCAGAGGAAATCCAGTTAATGGCAGAATGTTCTTCTTTATCTAGATTTAAACCACATACTACTACCATTTAGTATACACATAACCCCAGACCTCTGAAGACAAGTTTTATGAAAAGATATCATTTAATCATGAGGCTGTCATCAACAAACACAACAGAGATAACCATGCCATGAAGACACTGCTGAACCATTTCAAGGCAAAGAAGAAAAGAAAAGAAAATGAATGTGAAGTTATGCTTGTGATTACGTGCCTTTCAGGACATGGGTGTGTTTAAAGTTCAAAAAAGTGTTTCTTTGAGAGAGACAGACTTTCTCCCCCGATTCCTGGGTTCAGCGAAACCCACAGTTCACCAAGGCAGTTTGCTCAACTCTAATTAGGAAGCTGACTGCTGGTTGGCCTTGTACAAAGGACTTTTAATTAGGGCTGAGAACGCTTAGAAAAATCCACTTGGCAAGTTGACTCCCTCCCTCTATCTCTTTTTTCACATCTTGCCAAGATCATAAGGAAAAAGGAGAGCTTAATTACAGTTGGTGTATATATCTTTAAGAAAAAAAATACATTAAGTGCTTTAAAATAGGCTCTCTTGGCTCTGCGATCACAAGGATTTTACTCACTTCTTATCCCTGATTGGTCTCATTCTCAGTTACAGATGAATCAGACACATTTTGAGCAGCTTTAAGATTTGCTTTTCATCCAAAGCCAAGTAGGCAAATGGCAGTGAATTCACAAGCTTTTCCAAATGATCTCATAGGTTCCTCTGGCTCCACTTTGGGGGCCGTTTACACTCAATGATGCTGTTATCTTAAACACTCCCGGCCTACTGGTGTCTGAGGAGGAGAGACCATGGGGTAAGGGCAGGACAAGGTGCCCCACTCTCTACATGCAGGTTTGAGTCCTTACCTATACCCATGACATAATCACAAAAGCAGAATCCAAAGCACAGGAAAGAGTGAGCACCCAGAGGGTAGGTCTGGAAGAAGATGGGCAGGAAAGCTTTAGAGATCGGTGTTGTCCTCAGGTCCATCTCAGAATGTTTCCACTCTCACTCATTGCTATCCAATCATCTCTTCTCTGTCTGACAACAGGTGACCTGGTGCCCCAACAAGCCAGGGAACCCATAACTTTTAAATTCTTTCTATGAGACATTTGATGGGTCCATGGAGTAGCTGAAACCCCACATGCTCAGGGGAAGTACAAATCAGCATGAGATTGGTAGACTGGTTTTTATGGCTCCTTTCATCTCTGCCTTTCACCTCCAAGTCTTTGTGCCTCAGTACTAAGAACCCGTTGCATTTAATCACAGGAACCTGAAGCTCTGCTATCCAGTCACATGTCTTTCCTTACTATTTATGTGGGATGTGAAAACAAGAATCTGGGTAGAATCAGAAGATGCAGTCACTAACTTCATAAAGGGATATGTCAATCATTCTCGAGCTACATCCAGCTCTTTCACACATTTTAAACGTGATTCTTCTGTGTAGACTTTTGGGTTTGGCTCTGTGAAACTATCTGAAAATGCAAGCACATCCCTCTCAAGCTTGAGCTGCTCGTGATCCACAGGGATTTGAAAGTCCTTTGCTTTCTGACCCATGACCACTAGCTGAGAGGTAGGGAAGCTAGGCTGCCTGGGACTATGTGACAGCAATAAAGTGTTCCTCTGCAAGTCTCCTTCTAAGGTCACTCTGATCCTGTAGTAGCAGCCGCAACAAATATATTGAATTATTTTATGGTGACTATGTCATTGGGCTGAAAGCCCCTCAATATCAAAAAATATATTGGAAGGAGAGCAGCTTTCTAATTCAAGCCAGGTGAATTACCAAGATACTCGGCTGATTTATTACACCATATGTATATCTCTCCTTTACATTGTTTTTACCCGGTCTTAAGAGAGATCAGACATCTACTTATCAGGCACCTATTTATCACCGTTATGTTCTTCAGGCTATTAAAAATAATCAGGTTTATGAGTTATCTTCTTTCCCAACTGCCAAGAACACTCCTTAGAATTTAGCACTAGCTCTTCTGATGAGCTGAGAGAGAAATATCATTATCCTTGTTTTACACAGGGAGAAATCTAAAGCCCGGAGAGGCTGTTTTGCCTAAAGGTGAAAATGTTGTTTTAATCCTAGACTTTTATTTTTATCTCTTTAAATTTCTTCCTGACGGTAGTAATGAGCTTGGAGAATTCATCAGATCTAAATCCTGTCTAAAGACTTGTTTATAAAATTATTTCAATAAAATCTACAATCAGATTGTCTGGGGCGGGTCTTGTGAAGCAAGTGCCTTCCCTAACGAGCACACATTCTCATCATCAGCCGGCTTCTCCCACACTTTGTCAAGGCGGGTGGTGAGGCTGGTGGAAATTTATTAGCAATAAAGACCAAAGCTCTAGGAGCTTCTGAACTAGGATTTGGTTTCTTTCTCACTTGTTTAATTATTTTAAAAGTTAGGTTGGAAAATGGGACACATCCTACTCATTAACTCCAGAGACCACTTGGACTTGACTTTGGTCGTGTAGTTGCTGTCTCCTAATCTCCCTTTCTTGTGGTTTTGCTGCTTTGTCCACTGGTTTCTTTCTGCTTCATTTAGCACATTTAAATTATACCCAATATGGAAATTTGAAAGAAACGTGGAATGCAAGAGGAGAATTCCTGTGTTTTAGAACCCCAGGGCTTCTAGATACTGGTAGGTATGTGTGCTGCCATAAATACTGAAGTTCCATGTGTAACACAGTGCTTAGTTTACTTACAACAGGACAGAACTACTCAATTCACAGGACAAGTTGTAACCGCCATGAGAATGAGTTGTCAAAGCTCCATCACTCCAAGGCAAGAAAGTGTATCTCAGTCCCAAAGACCCTCTATTTCATTCTCACACACACTCACACACATACACATATACCCCCCCACACACATACACTTATACCCTATAGGTGGGCTCAGTTGCTCCAACACCTGCACTGAAATGGGAAGGAAGCGAAACAGTACAGGCTTCGCCACTGACTGCCTTTCCTCATGGAAGCTCAGCTTGTCAGGATTGGTAGGCACACTTTCTGCATGAAAACTGCACTTGGAAGGAAGGGAGAGATGTAACTAATCCCATTCTACTTCTGCTATCATTTAAAAATACACAGTTTTCCAAGAAAACGTCTGATTTGCAAGGGACAAATATCATCTCATTGAGGAGAATTTAGGAGAAAGTATAACAAAAAACAAAAAATATTAAGAAAAAATGACATTACCCATAACTAAACAATCCAGCTAGCAAATGCTAACATTGATTTAGGCCCTTCCAAGCATGAAAAAAATCTTTTTCCCCCCATTTAGGACTAGTATGCACATGCAGTTTACATACTGCTTTTCTTTTTCATTTATTAATATTTCTTGAGCATCCTCCCAAGTCAATACTTGGGAGTAATATGATTCTTAGGCACTAGTGGCTTAGGCCTAATAGTCCTGACTACTCAGGAGGCTGAGATCTGAGGATTGCAGAATTAAGCATGAAAAAGCTCAGAAGTGGTAGTATGGCTAAAGCAGTAGAGTGCCAAACTGGAACTAAAGCTAACTAAGGGCATGAGGCCTTGAGTTCAAACCCCAGTAACAGCACAAAAATTGTGATTTTATCAACTGCATAAGTTCCAGTATATGAGGTACAAGGATTTGTGTATTCTTCTCCCTCTTGTTAGACATTTACATTGTTCTACTTTGTAGTTAAGCACAAAGAATTCTACTATACTTTGCCCACATCTTTGGAGGGATATATTTTTCAAATGAAACTAATGAGGTAAACCTATTAACATTTTGAAAATGCTGAATATCTGTTTTCTAATTTCTTTTCTGAAAGCATTGTATCAATTTATATCTTGATAGCCATGGATTGAATGAATATTATCCACTTCTCATGGTAGCCATGCACTGGATAGATTTTTTTATAAACATCTTAAGGGCCCAGGAGTTGAAAGTTTACATTTTTAAAACTTGTTTAAACATTTGTAATTTTATTCTATTTCTGTTGCAGTTTGAGCAAAAGTGTTATTCATGAATTTTTGTATTATTTGTTTGGCTAAGAGTTTTAAACAACACTTCAAGTAATTTGTTGCTAGGGAAAAAATCAATATCTGCCTACTACTCAACTTTAATAATACAATATTACAACTTTGGCATCCTTATTTTCTCTATTGATTGCCATAGTCTGGTGCTTAGATCTCGTATAACAATACTTTTCTTTTGATTTCTGCTTTCACGTGGGGTTGTGTTTTCTGTACTTCTATTATGTGACTGCATTGTCCCTTTGGTCAACATAAAACACCAAAAATGGCTCCTTTATTCCAAGTATTTAAGATGGATTCTCCTTTGACTAATTCTTAGTGCCATCCTTCTTTTCCTTTTATTTACGTTTGCTTGAAAAGCATTTGACCATCATTGTAATCTTTTAACTACTTAGAATTGACATTTCAACATGTTTTTTTCTTTCTTGATTTTAAATTGAATTCACATTCACTATAACATAATTACAACTGTTGAAAAGTACAAAGTCAAAGCTGAACAAAATAAAACACTAGGAAGAAGTGGATGGGGTCAAGGGAAATGGGTAGACAAATGAAGAGAAGAAGAGAGAGAGAATGCAGTCAAGAATCCAATATATATTCTACAAAATTAAGAAGAGTGAAGGATCTGTATAACCCCTGTTTTCATTGTATTTGAGGTCCGTGCCCTGCATCTTATATATACATTTTTCCAATTTGGGGAGCAGAAGGGAAATAACAAAATGCTGAATTAAGGATACAGGTTGATGCATTGTAACAATGAGATGTACAAGACACTATGTTGACAATGAACTTTACAACTTGGGTGGGGAGGAATTTGAGGGGGAAGGATTTGGGGAGGCAAGGAGGGAAGGGATGGTAGAGGAAAACAAAGGAGGTAACAATGCTCGATAGGAAATATACTCATTACCTTACTCATGTAACTGTAAGCTCTCTGTACAGTATATTTACAATAAAAATCATACTAAAAAAGAAGAGTGAGGGAAGGGATGAACAGGGAAGGGATGGATTAGAATGTTGAAAGGGATGGCTTTGATCAAGATATATTCATAAACTGTTTAGTTAAAGGGAAGCTCCTTTGTACAACTACTTAAAGATAATTTTTAAAAAGTAAAGAAAAACCAGAAATATATATGCATACAAAATCATCCATTACTCTGTACCTAGACTTTTTCCCTTTTAAAAAAAAGTTTATTCTTTTTTTTGCTTATTAAATTTCTTTGTCATATTCAAAGAAAGCTAGAGGAGCTGACATGAGGGTTTGTAGGTTACAATTAAACCAGAACAGTTTCATTCCAAGCACCAGCAGAGGATAGGGAGACAAACTAGTTAAGAAACAGCTCTTGTTTTTGCTTGATTTCTTGAAATGCCAAAAAGCAATCACATTCTTCTCTCATCTACTGTGAGAGCTCAGAAATAAAGCGAACACACTGTCCAGGATTCGCAGGAGTAACTTGAATCCACTGTCCTTATGAGGAGAAATGCAGCTTCCTGTGTCAGGAATTTAGAGAGTGTGATTTCAGCAGCTGTCATCGAAACAAAACCTCAACTGCAGGAAGGTCCCTGGAGTGTGTGTACGTGTGTGCATGTGCATGTGCATGCGTGTGCATGCATGCGTGCATGCATGTGTGTGTGCATGTGTGCGCATGCACAGGGGTAAGCCAACAGGCCACAGCAGCAGAGAGGGTTTGGCAGCAGCCCAAGGCCCCTCTGAGGATAAGCAGATAGTCAACACAGCTGAGTCTGTTTCCTCCCAGACATCCTTGGAGGTCTGAGAAAGGCTGGTTCTGAGAGCTGCTTTAAGTCATGGTCTGGCTGAAAAGTAAGGTCCAAAGTTTAAGCAAAAATGTGTCCTGTGTTAATGGATCTGAAAATGAGCTCTTCAGAAAGGTTAAGAATGTCTTTATCATGAGAGCAGGCTACTTAATTACCACTCTCAAATCTATGATTGACTCAGAGAGCGTTGCTCAGTGTTTTCTGCTTTCTCTATAAGAAAGAGTAAAAAAACAAAAACAACTGTCATCTCTTAGAACAATGAAAAAGTCAAAAATCACTTCTTAGCCCTCAGATTTATACAAATGGAAACCATCTCTAGGTAGAACCTCCATGCCTGGGGACTTTTGAAGTTAAGTAACCAGCCATGCAGAGTGCAAGGGCTACTGGTAACGACATGACAAGCGTGGGTGTATAGTCCAGGCTGACCTGAGCTGCAGTTCTGTACTACCTCAAAGACTACTTGACTTCTTTGCCTTAATTTCCTCATCTGTAAAATGGGCATAATAGCAGGTGTATCACATGGGGGGTTTGGTGAGACAACCTATATAAAAGGATAACCTATGTAAATTCCTAGTATAGTACCTGATACATAATAGGTGCTCCACAAATGTTAGTTTTCTCCCATTTTTCTTGGCTTTTACTTGATAAGCAATAAATCTTGCTCATTGACTACTAAAGAAAAAACAAAATTCCATTTCTATTCACAGAAGATCTACTGAGCATCTACTCTGCAGCCCTACAGAAGGTACCAGCCTGGACACAGGTGTTTCTTGATTCCTCAACATGCATTCACTCTACTATTGGTACATCTCCAATTATTGTATATGATCTCATCCCATGATCATTTCTTCTGTCTTTCTTGGTAGGGCTTACTGGATCAAATATGGTCCAGCCATTGCCAGTTAAAGAATCTGAGCATCGCATGAGTTCAGGAATGGAAACCTGACCCAAGAGAGCCAAGACCTTCACTGGATTGCCATGCAGAGCAAGGCATCCCTTCTACTGGACCTGAGTCTCGAAAGCTAGAGTGAGTGCAGCCTGAGAATGAAAATACAAAGGTGAGAGAGATGAGTTTAGAAACAGGGTAAGCCTGCTGAATCCCAAGACTTTTCAGTTACCTGACCTAGGAAGTCCTACTTTTTGCTGAAGCCAGTTTCCACTGGGTTTTCTATTTCCAAAGGAATCCAAATTTATTTAGGCCTTCAAATTGATATAGGCCATGTAAGACAAACATATATAAATGAAAAAACATTTAAAAATATTTTACATGAATAATAATACTACAAAAGCCATGCACCTGTGGCTCATGCTTGTCATCCTAGCTATTCAGGAGGCTGAGATATGAAGATTGTAGTTCAATGTCAGGCCAGGCAAGAAAGTCCATGGAGTGGCTCAAGTGGCTTAAATGTAAGACCCTAAGTTCAGTCCTCTGAATGTCCAAAAACAAGAAAGTGGGATGGAAGAAGGAAAGGATTAAGGAAGGAAAGAAGGAAAGAACTCAAAATCTATTCTCATTCAGCTTAAATTTATTTTGGGAAATATAATGCAAAAGGGTGAAGAAGTTTTCCAAAAGGGAGGAATTATTAGGGCACAAGCATTCAAAAATTCTATACAAGAGGGAGAAATCATTAGTTTATATGCATTAAAAATTTCCAATTTGTAATTTTAAGAGTAATTCTTTTTGGGGGGCAAGGATCATGAGCCAGATGCTCTGGATTATACAAAGTCAAGATAATGCGGAAACAAAGCAAAAACTTTAAAAACAAGAGAGGGTAAAAAGTATCTATAAAACAGGTTTAAATGATGAACCAGAAGAGAGACTGGGGGTCTGAGTTCTAGAGCTTGAGGGATTAAAATGTGAAGAGAAAAGGTGGAGAAAAGCTTTCTCCACCTACCTGGAGAAAGCCAGGACTGACAGGGAAAAAGTGCACCTAGACTGTAGTGGTGAGTGTTTTCTAGGGAGAAAACTCAAAGACATGGGCACATCCATGTAGTTTCCTTTTTCATGTCCAGATTGCAGACTTTAGGACTTACTGTCAAGGAGGAGGAGCTTGAGTTGGCATTTATGGAAAAGCCCTGCTGGCTCGTTGTGGCAAGATGGAGAGTATTTTCTGTTCAGCTGGAGAAAGACATGGAATGAGCCAGCACAGGACAGGTGCTAGAAGACCATTTACCTTGGAAATGAGGCACAAAAAGCAGAAGGAGAAAACCAAAGCTATCATGATGACAGAACCTTTGGTTGGGATCCTCCAAAAGGTAAAGTGTGTAATGACCATATGATGACCCAGAAACTCCACTTGTAGAAAGAAGGGAGTGGGCACCAGAGTTTTTAGCAGCATTAATGACAATATAAAAAAACAGAAATAGGGGCTGGGAAGGTGCTCAGTGGTAGAGTACTTGCCTTGCATGCATGAAGCCCTGGATTCAATTCCTCAGTACCACACAAGCAGAAAAAGCCAGAAGTGGTGCTGTGGCTCAAGTGGTAGAGTGAGCTGAAGAGCTGGGGGACAGTGGACAGGCCCAGTTTTCAGGCCCCATGACCAACCAAAAAAATAAAAAAAGATTAGAAACAGCCTAAATGCCTATCAACAAATAAGCAAAATGTGCATAGAATGAAATATTTTTCCACCTTAAGAAATGAAATTTTAATAGGTATGTATTGCCATGAAGGAACTTCAAGATCATTACACTAAGTCAAAAGAAGCTAGGCATGAAAAGACAAATTTTGTATGACTGTCCTTATCTGAAGTGCCTAGAATAGGCAAATTCATAAATGCAGGAAATATAGTAGAGGTTACCAGGTGCTGGGGGCGGGGGATGAGGAGTGGAGAGGTATTGTTTAATGAGTACAGAGTTTCTGTTTGGCATGATGAAAAACTTCTGGAAGTGGATAGTGGAATTGGTTGCACAATATTGTAAATGTACTTAATCCCACTGGATTGAACACAGTTAAAATAATAACTTGTGTGAGATGTGTGTTTTAAAAGTACACACAGTGTAGGGTTGATGATATAAAGTAAGGAGCAGGGTTTTGCTAGTTGCCTACACAGACAAGTCTTGATCAGAAGAGAGGGATATCAAAATGTTCTAGAAGACTGATCAATAGCCATGAGGCAGACAAGTTCAGACAAATGTTAAGCACCAGACAAGTGTGTGAACTTCCAAAAGAAAGGATCTGAGTTAACTTGAAGAGCCAGACTGTTTGCTGGATGAAGGAAGAAATACTGGGAAGCCACACAGTTGTCATTACTTCAACTTTTTCCTCTTACGAAACACTTGCTACAGCTTTGTTTTCTGGTTTTGTTGTTGTTGTTTTTTTAACAAACCTGGTAGATCCTTCTTAATATTACCTAATATTACCTTGCTCAATTGCTGTCATAAACAGAACTAATTAGCCACAAGATCTTTAAATTGTCAACCTCAGCCAATAAACAGTCCACCATATGTAAAGAAGGCAGTCATGACTCCGGCAAAGTGACTCTGCTTTTCTGAATGGAAAAAAAAAAATCTATGTTTTGATCTTGCCCAAGAATGTCACTGAATGCAAGTCTGAGGTCAGCAAATAAACTTTTTTTTTTTCTTTTGGCACTGCAATGTTTCCAATTGCATCAGCATATGCTTTGTCAGAAAGGCAAATGTCAGACTCTCAGCTGATCAATACTAAAGCCTATTTACAACCTGCTTTTTTCATTATCTTCTTAGTCTCACTTCTTATGCTTTCATAATCCTGCTATTCCATAGTATTTATTTCAATTTCCCTTTATTTAAACATTTAGACAAGATCTGAAAGGAAATGCATAATGATAACAACTATTTTTATTTTTTTTTGCCAGTTGTGGGGGCTGAACTCTGGGCCTGGGCGCTGTCTCTCAGCCCTTCAGCTCAAGGCTAATGCCCTACCAGTTGAGCCACAGTGCCTGTTCCGGCTTTTTCTCCTTATGTGTTGCTGAGGAATCGAAGCCAGGGCCTCATGCATGCAAGGCCAGCGCTCTACCACTGAGCCAACTTCCCAGCCACAACTTCTCAATTTTTACAGGTTCAAAACTAGTTGTTTCTGCTTTCAATAACTCTTACATTCAGTTTTTTTATTTAATTTTATTGTCAAGGTGATGTACAGAGGGATTACAGTTACATATATAGGGTAGTGAGTACATACTTGTTGAACTTGTTACCATATCCCTCAATTTTCTCCCACTTTCCATCTCCCCCTCACCCCCAAGTTACATAGTTCATTTCCAACGTAGTGTCTTGTGAGTATCACTGTTGTATTGGTTCACCCTTTGTCCTTTGTCTCACCATTTTATTGTTCCCCTCTCCTTCCCTAATTCAGATTAACATAAGTACAATATCCAGGCTACCAAAATAGAATACAGTGACAACAGGAGATAAACCATAGGAAAAAAAACACAAAAGAAAAACGAAATCAGATAGTACATTAAAAACAATGACAACCAAGAAAAACTTGTTTCTATATCTTGGCCATAGCACCAATTCCTCCTGGAGTTTATTTCAATTAGCATCATCTTATATAATCATATGAATGTAGCTATTGACCTATTCTGCTCTGTGTGTTACTATCAAAGATGTCCTGGCACCTCTTAACCAAGATGAGGTTAAAGCAGCTAAGCACTCATTGCCATGTAGTAGCAGAGCAATCCTCATGGAGTAGGAAAGGGAGGAGACATGTTTTAACATAAGAGACAGGTCTCACACCAGACTGGGTCACTGTTGAAGAGGTTTCTCTAATTAAACTGACTTAATGTGGCTCAGATCAGCCCCCCCCCCCAGAAGCAGAAGACAGAGGCAGTTGGCACTGATAGGAGGGAGAGGTTTACTGAAAAGCAATGGTGAGTTAGTAACACAAGGAAAATCCTGTCTAGGCTGAATCAGATTAGATTGACCTAGCCACCAGAGGTCGGTGCTATTCTTCCTGAAGGGTTCTATTTGCACTATCAACCTACATGGAACTTTAGGAGCTTTATAGAGAAAAAGGACTTGAGCTTTGTCTACTTCAGGCAAATACAGATATGAGCATTTATCTCACAAAGATTTACTGAATGTTTTGTGCTGTGCCAGAGAGGCACTACAGAGAGGAAGCTGTGAAGTTGAAATTCAAGGGCTCGCCCCTTAAAAACTTACGATCTTAGTGGAAAAAACAGTAGTCAATAGAAGCAATAAGAAAGCAGAATAAATGAATGATTGAGATAGCCACAATGGAGAAAAGAAGAGTGGAACTGTGTTTGTCAGAGTTTCTGTGACAAAATATCTAAGAGAAACCATTAAAAGGAAGAAAGGTTTACTTTGGCTCACAGCTGCAGAGGTTTCATTCCATGGTCAGTCAGGTCAATTGCTTTGGGGCCCAAAGAGAGGCAGATCATCAAGGAGAGAACATGGGATACAGCAAAGCTGTTCACTTCCCAGCAGCCAGAACACAGAGAGAGAGGAGAGACCAGGAATAATACCATGATTGAAGTGACCGACTTCCCCCAGCTAGGCTCCACATCCTTGCTTCCATCACTCCCAAGAATGCCATCAAATGGTGAATCTAGTTATTAGGTCAGATACCTCATGAGCCAATCACTCCCCAAAATCTCTATGAACACTACATTTGAGATCCAGTCCTCAACACATCCATTTTGATAGAAAATTTCATGTCCAAACTATAACAGACAGTACAGATGTCATTGGGAAGAACAGATCATAAGAACATGGCTATCTTCAGTTTTCCCTCTTTCTTTCCCATTTATTTAAGAGCAAAAAGATAGCCCGATGATAAACTAATTTGCTGCTCAAGTTAACCAGAGTTTTTCATGCAAGACTTAGTAAACATGGGAACTCAGAGTTATTAATGTCTGTCTGCTAAATTTAATGTTGGTAGCATTTATTCTCAGAGGCAGCAGAAGGAACATTTATTCTCAGAGGCTGCAGGTGGCTAAAGGCGATGTCTTCAGGCAGTAGTTTCCTTGGACTTGGGTCCCTTTGCATAGATTACACAGTCAGCAGGCAGCTTTGGCTTTGAATAACTGAGAGTTCATTTTATTGCTAGCATACTTTCATTCTATCTCCACATCTTTCAGCCTACTACTGGTGACTCCACAAGGTCTCACAATGATCTCGGCTTCTTCCAGGGCAGGGAACCATTTTAGTACACTGCCTTAGTTATGCCATGCCTTGAGCAAACATTAATAATAAAATATTAAAAATCAATTACTCAGTTTGATGATCAATGTCATATACAATTTCCTTTCTACCTTTTTTCATATTTTGTCTTCTTATTCTTTCCAATCTATACCTTATACTCAGACTAGGTTGATGTATTCATTGTGACTTTTCCTTCTCTCCTTTTCTCCAAAGCCTTAAGATCCACTTACGTCTTCACCTCTCTCGGGAATTTTTTTCCATAGCTTCCTTATCCTCAAGGATCTCTCCCTCTTCTAAATGTTTAAAACCCTTGATGTCTGCCAGTCATCTGGTGCCAATGCTGCACAGCCTGGTATGATACATATCCTTCCTTGGGCTTATGCCTTATGGCATCAAGTTAGAAATGCCTTTAGAACAAAATCCACACTACAAAAGTGATTCATTGGTGTGAATATCTGACCTCTTCTTTATGCACAATCAGGCTAAGTCATGGAGCATGATACAGTACAGGATGGAAACATACATAAACAGAGTCTAATGAGCAGGTCTCTCCCGTTGCGTGCCTCATCCGTGGCCCCTGCTAGAAAATCTAGTTGGCTTAAGTTACCTGGAAGGAACATCTCTATCTGCCTCATAATCTCCTTTCCCTCTGGCACAACCATGGCTGATTTATTTATTGTGAGGCCATATGTGATCTGCACTGATAGTCTTGTACATATGAGAATTTGTCTTATGAGATATAAAGTCTTTGTCAGTTGAGGATGACTTCTGTAAGCTGGAAATGATGATTGGGAGTATGTTGGCAGATATGTTGAATGAAATAAACAAAATAACTATGCAAAGGAAGTGGGTTTATGAAAAAGCACAATGGAGATTATTCTCAGAGGCATAGACTTCTGCCGTGGCTGAAGATGGAAAGAATGAATGAATCCTTGTGGCTTTGTTTCTCAGATCAGATCTTTAATTAATCAGGGTCTGATGATATTTCCTATCTATAAGATGGCCCTATAAAATACAGCATATTGGATCTAGATTGAGTGACTTTCTAGTGCCTTATTTTGTTTAATTTCCATCAAAAGACACCTGAGTAGAACAGAGGCAGAACAAGCTGGTGATGATTTCCTCCCAGCATTCTTTGTGTCTTCCCAGGTAGGGCTCCTGGAGGGAGCTGCCCCTTTCCTTCTCCCATGGCTGTCACAGCAAGCATAACTACTAAATTCCTACTGTGGAAACCCAAGCATCAATTGCTCAAATGCTGCCAAAAAGTAACATCCAAGTGACAATAATGTCTCTGGTCCTGTCCCTATCCACGTCTCTGTTTTTAGATCTGCTCCTGCTCTTTGAAATTACTATGCAATTGCCAGGATGTATTTAATGAGTACTCCACCTTTCTTTGAAGATGATGCTTTGATCCCAAATTTATATCTTTCTCTCAGGGGTAGGGGCTTTGGGATGTGCCATTTTCCTAAACACCCAAAGAAGAATATCCTTTGAAAGAAGAGCTTGAGCCCTTAGTTAATAATAAAAAATTAGAGCTTTTCAAAAGAGAATTCCCTTAGCCCAATGTCTTTACTAAGTTACTCTCTAGCTCTTAAAAATAAGGGCAGCCTGGCTAGGCTTTCTAACAGATGCTGGGAAATCATTTTATAATGCGTGGAAAGTACCTTGTAAACAAACTCCAAGTAGGAGTACTCTCTTGTCTTCAGAGATATTATTCCATGTGTAAAGGCTAAAGACAAAGAACTATCCCACACTAGAGCTCTGTGAGGGTACTTTAGGGTTTCTAGAAAACAATGGCTAGCCATCTGGAGGACACTCAAGTATATGTGGGGAAGGCGGGGACTGTTTCTCTCATGTTTAACTTTTTACATTAAACACAAATTATATAGGTGAATTAAATGATATATGTGAATTAAAACCCATTTTAAGAGACAGTTGAAGGGGGAAAGGATAAAGAAGCAAGGTAAAAGTAACCCTTACCCCCCAAAACTTATGTAAGTTCCTATAAATCATGCTCCAAAGTGGCTCTCCATCCTTTGGTATCTTTCAGATTTCAGAGCATGTTGCCAGGAGTCACAGTTAAGTCCAACAGAAAAACTGGGGAGCAGTAAGTTTATCTGGGCAAGCTCTTGACAACCATAACTGGGGATAGGTAGAGGAAGCAGTAGGGGAAGAAGCTGGACTATATTCAGCCATAACAAAGGGATCCTCTGAAGAGTCATCTCCACCAAAATAAGAGGCAGGGCTTTAGTAACCTCCCTCCTGTACATACATCATGTCTGTCACTGAGCGCAGGCACCGAGATGGGGCATGATGGCTTTCCTCAGCTTACAGCAATAGCCTGCAGGGTTACTCAGATGCCCCTGTCAGCTATAACTCCCCAAAGCTGGTAGAATTTGAAGCTTAGTCATATAGAAATCCTTATAGCTCTTGAAGCAGCTCCTACCACATCAGACCAGAGCTGTCATTATAGCTTTTTAGATGTCAATGAAACAAGTGAAGGAATGCTACAAAGAACAGGTGCTCTCCACATTAGTGTTCTCATGGCATATTGTCAAGGGACACCTATATGACTTTCAGTAGAATCTGTGGTCAGAAGCAGGGAAGCTCCAGACAACACCTATCCGCCAAGCCTATCAACACAACAGGCAACTGGCTCCTTGTTATGGTTTGGATAAGAATATCTCGTGCAAAAGGTTCATGGGTTGACAACGGGGTACACAGTACAATATTGACAGGTGGGGCTCTGTAGAGCCAACCAGATCATGAGGGCAGTAAGTTGTTCCAGTGATTGATTCACAACTCAATGGACTATTGGGAGACAGTGTAGGATGGGGCCTTTTTGGAGTAAGTTATGCCTTTGAAGCATCTATCTTGTCAAGAAACTCTTACTTTGCTTCCTGACCACCATGAGGTGAGTCACACTGCTCCAGCATGCCCCTTCATCATGATGATCTGTTTAAGCACAGGCCTAGAAACAATAAAACCAAGCAGCCATGGACTGAAACCTCTGAAAGTATGAGCCAAAATAAATCTTTCCTCCCTCAAATTGTTTTGTCAGTTATTTTGTCAGTGACGGAAACTAACAGACTTCTTAAACCTCTGACGAGCATTTTTGTCACTGTTATTTAATTCCAAGAGGGCTCAGTTCTATCCCAGCTGAAAGAATTAATCTTGTTTTCAAGCTTGTCATCTCCCTTAGCACATACACCTGAGAATTGACAGTATTGTTTCGAAAAGGCTTCTGGCAATTGAACTGAAAATAAAAGAGGTATTACCAGAAACAACCTGGAGAATTAAAAGATCAAAAATAACATCTATGAATACTTATGACTCCCTCACTAAACAAAGGACAAGCTAAAACTCATCTATACATAATTTCCAAGGATTAAAGTCCTTCTAGGTTTTCTTTGAGCTTTTATAAACATGCATTCCTTGTATTTCTAAGGAAAGGCATCCTCTCTGGTAATTTTTTCTTTTCTTTCTTTTAGTAAAATAAATTTTATCTTTTATTGTTATTATTAAGGCGACATACTAATGGGGTTACAGTTACGTAAGTCAGGTAATGAGTATATTTCTGTTTGAACAGTGTCACTCCTTCCCTCATTTTTTCTTTCCTTTTCTTCTTTTTTTTTTGCACTGGCATGGGGGCTTAAAGTCACTAAGGTTCTCAAGCTCTCACCGAGCTTTTTGCTCATGGATGGAGCTCTACCACAACAAAATCTCCAGTTTTGGGTTGGTTAATTAGAGATAGGAATCTCCTGGGTATGTCTGCCTGAGTTGGCTTCAAACTGAGATCCTCAGATCCCAGCCTCCTGAATAGCTAGAATTATAAGCATAAGCCACTGGCACCTGGTTCTAGTGACATTCTTAATTTCTTGTCAATTACTTTGGCTTAAAAACCTACCAGTTTAAGAAAGTGTATTAATTTTCTGGTTAATTCAAAGATCATATTCTACAATTGTAATTATCTTTAATGGACAGTATCCAAATTATTATCTCCTAGCAGAATATCCACTTGCTTTTCCTGGGTACTCAATTCTTGTCTTCAGATTTTTTTAAAATAAAAATGGTGTACAGAGGGGTTATAGTTACATGAGCAAGGTAATGAGTACATTTCCTATTGAGCATTGTTGCCTCCTCCTTTGTTTTCCCCCTATCATCCCTTCCCTCCCACCTCCCCAACTATCTACCCCCACCACCCCACCTCTGCCAAAGTTGTAAAGTTTGTTTTCAACATAGTGTTTTGTACACCTCATTGTTACAATGGGTCAACCTTATTTATCCTTATTTAAGCATTTTGTGTTTTCCCTTTCCCTCCCCAAATTAGAGAATTGTATATATAAGATGCAGGACACCGACATCAAATACAGTGAAATACCATGGGGGAGGAACATACAGTGAAACAAAAAAATCACATGGTACATTATAAATATATTAGAAACAATAGCAAGAAAAAAACATATATTTGAAGCTCATTTTGCTTAACATCATCTTATATGGTTATATGTACATAGCTTTTGGCCTTTTCTGCTTGTCCTCTGCATGGACTAGTTCTTGCAAAAAAGGGAAACAATGGGACCTATGTTTCTTTGGGTCTGGCTTACTTCACTTAATATAATTGTTTCCAAGTCTTTCCAAATGGGGCAATGTCATTCTTTTCAGATTTTTTAAATGGTCCTTTTGAACTTATCACTGTCATATCATTGATATAACAATGACCATTCATTTTATAACTGTCTGAAGCTAATTCCTTCCTGTACTCATTGGTATAGATAGATATTCACTAATGTGTGAGGCTTGTACAGATAACACACAGCTTCACATCCCAGCAGTCACTCAGCTTTGGAAGTCACTACTCTCTCTGCCTCAGTTTCCCCATCTGAAAAATGGAAATATCTGTCAATAGCGATTTTGTTAGCAGTAATCAATTTTAGAGCAGTGCATGACATCTTTTAAAAAGCATGAGAGAGAAAGAGGGAACAGCTTACACTCAGCAAAAGGAAAGAAATGTACATATCACCTGATTTGGAAGAAATAGCTGTAGTGTCAAACTTTGTAGACTCCATAAGCTTTATAGACCATGATAATGACAATGTGCCTCGTGAAGGTTAAAATGTGTTTGCGATTTTAACTAAGTATCACTATCCCACAATACTGTGAAATTTACGTAATCACTTTATCTCAATAAAAATTATTTTAAAAAAGCAAGTACAATTATTGCGATGTTATCTTTAAAAAATCAATTCTGTTAAAAGAAGTGCCTGACATATAAATGCAATACACAGGCTAGTACTATCATTGCTATGCTATTTTAAAACACAAGCATGCATTTAAAATCGTTACCACTTACAAAGTTAAATGGTGATATTTCTTTTTCCTGACAGCACAAAATCTTACGATGAAGCTCAATCATTCTCTTCTGTTATAAATGAGATCCCATTTCATATCACAGTCACAGGCACCAAAAAAAAAAGTCAACATGCATTCATTTACTCTATAAGCATCAAGGTGCTCTTTCTGAGCAAAGCACTGGGCTGGATGTGGGGCTCCACTCCTCCCAGATAGCCACTGAAAGCAACCCTTTGTCAACATCAATCAATGAGTTCCCAGCACATTTTTTAAAATCTGACATTTACTTGCAAGCAATCATTATAAGCTCTAGTGGGTGTGGAGCTTCCTTTCAGGTTCTTGAAAGCACCAAAAAAAAAGATAGCTCTCCAAGAAAAAGGTTTAACAGATTATTGGGGGGGGGGGGAAGGTTTGTTTTGTTTTTACAAAATCATTGAGATATTTCTACCTGTATCTATATCTAGAAAGTACTATTTTAGCAAACTACTTTGTACAGACCTGCCAGTCCTGGGGCTTGAGCTTTTTTGTTCACAGCTAGTGCTCTACCACCTAAATCACCCCTCTACTTTCAGCTTTTTGGTGTTTAATTGTAAATAAAGTCTCACCTGCTTTCCTGCCCAGGCTCGCTTCAGATCTTAGCCTTCAGAGTAGCTAGGATTATAAATAGGATGAACCATTGGTGCCCAGCTCCTTTTTCATCATTTGATAACTCAATAATGTCATCAATTGTCTTTTTGCATAGCTATTACTGGGTAAGTCATGTGCTGAGTGAATGTTTGTGTGAAATACATAATATTATCTATTATATCGAAAAAATACAAAAAAAAAAAGAATTGACTAAATTCTTAAAGTGAAAAATGAACACAAAAGTCACTGGGGGAATGATAAAATTAGCCGCAGAAAACTTTAGGAAGGTAAATTTTAAACTAGAAAAATTGCATAGATAGATTGATTTCTCTCTCTCTCTCTCTCTCTCTCTCTCTCTCTCTCTCTCTCTCTCTCTCTCTCTCATGCGCGCGCGCACACACACACACACACACACACACACACACACACACAATTACACACACCTGCCTTCTAAACATGATGCTTATAAGAACCTAAGAAACAGCAAATCAATGAACTGATAGATGCTGTAGAGTGTCAACTGCATGGCTGAGCAGATTCTGTGGTTATAGGTGAGGCAAGACCTTTGTGAGTGTCCCCAGATGAATAGTGTTGGACATTAGGAAACCTTTGGAACCCAGTGGAGCATTCAACCCTCAAAGGAGAGTTTCAGGTCCTGGAACCTGTCACTGGACACTGAATGGAAAACTGATAATTTCCTAAATGGTTGCTTGGAGAATGTTTCATATCACACTACAGGAATTTACTTCAGGACTGCTCAGTCCAAATATCTGACTCCAAGGAGCTCCTTGGGATTTGAAACTGCCTTTCTGTGGCCATAGTATGGAGAAAAATATGAACACCAGAGAAAATCTAGGAATCCAAAAACCCAAAGCATCCCACCCCAATCTGGCCATTAGCAAGCAAAGATCAGCAATTTGTGGCAGCAATGGGGAAGAATGAAGACATAAATTTTATCCACATAGATAGAAGGGTCATGGGAAAGAACAATACAGGCACACCCAAGCATCAGAGAAGACCAGCTATCCCCTTGGGGCCCAAATGGGGCTGAGATTTCCAGATTTCTTGGCATGTTGAATTGAAGCCTCTTTGTACAACTATTTAAAGATAAGAAAAGTGGAGTGTTGGCTTAAGTGGTAGCGCACTATCCTTGGGCAAAAAGACTCAGGGACAGCACCCAGGCCCTGTTCAAGCCCCAGGAATTGCACTAAATAAATGAATAAGAAAGATAATTAAAAAAAAAAGAAAGAAGTTCCTACAAGAAAGAAGGTTATGGGGCTGGGAAGGTAGCTCAGTGGTAGAGTGTTTGCCTTGCATGCATGAGGCCCAGGGTTCGATTCCTCAGCACCACATAAGCAAAAAGAAAAAAGCGGGAATTGGTGCTGTGGCTGAAGTGGTAGAGCACTAGCCTTGAGCTGAAGAGCTGAGGGACAGTGCCCAGGCCCAGAGTTCAGGCCCCAAGACCGGACCCAAAAAAATAAAAAAAAAAAGAAAGAAAGGAGGTTATGGCCTGACAAAAATGCAGTATTAGGACAGAAAGTAAGTGCAGAATTTTTCATAAAAATATTCCTAGGTTAAAGGATCATTTTAGGTTATGGCCATAGCTGGACTCAATGTATAATATCTTTAGTAATGTTCCCAGGGCCTAGAACAAACAAACAAAATATCATCTTGCCTCTGCCTCAACCTTAAGGAATTGTTCTAATAGGATAGTACATAAGGGAATATGTGACAGAGTAAACATATGCCTATAACAGGCTGTCCATACCATCTTTTAGGGGATATTCTGAGCACATATATTAGGGGACATTCTGAGCATATATATATATGGAGAAAGAGTTTGATTGATTATGGAAATTGGCTCATACATTTATGGAAACAAAAAAAAATCTCCCAAGCTGGCATCTGCAAGCTGAAGAATAATGAAAGCCAAATGATATAATTTAGTCTAAGTTCAGAGACCTGAGAACTAAACATGCCAGTGTCCAAGGTCAGGAAGAAATGGATGCCTGAAGTCAAAAAGAGTGACTTTGCCATTCTTCTGCCTTTTGCTCTGCTTAACAGCTGAAGCCCACTACCTTGGGGAGGGTCATCTGTCCTACACAGTTACAAAATCAAATGATAATTTCTTCTGGTAGTACTCTCACATAATTAATTACCAGCTATTTGGTTATCTCTTAGCCCAAGCAGGTTGACATACAAAATTAACTATCAAAAGTTAGTTTGAAGCTGGTTGCTTGTGGCTCATGCAGAGTACTAGACTTGAGGAAAAAATGTTCAGGGACAGTGCCCAGGACCTGAGTTCAACCCCAAGACCAGCACACACACACACACACACACACACACACACACACACACACACACACACACACACACACACACACACACACACACACGCACACACACACACACACATGTTTGTTACTTTAACACCAGTACATTTCTCCTTAAACTATATTTAATCTCTAAATAAAAATAAGAATTTCACTTAACATGATAACAGTTCTTCATACAAGAACAAAGCTGGAAAATGAAATAATTTCTACCCAAAGAGAAGAGATTAAGTATTTACCAATACTAACTTTTCTTGTGATACCTCATAACTTAAATACTCAGACACAAAATGAATACTACTTAAATACTTATTGGTATAAATGCATTTTTACAAATTATGTCACATAAGGAAATAGAGGAAAAAAAGCAAAAATATTTGCTTGTTATATGAATATATACACACAAATATACTTATAACAAAATAAGGACCATTACAGTTTTCAATTCCACAATTGGTCACAAGGTCATAGCTAGTATATATAACTACCTTCTTCTATCCAATTTGTATTCCTGTTAGCTTTTAGCAAGTACCTCAGCTAATCATGGTCCTTCACATGATGGTATGAACCAAATCTTCATTCCTGAAGGACTGGGGCTCTTTAGTAGCCTTGTCTGGGTTGGGCTGTTTCAGTTTCCCATTGATCTTGATCATGTAAAAAAAAAAAAAAACCTACAAAATACTTGTTTTCCAGACATACCCCCCTCCCTTCTACCTCAGAACATCAGTTTAGTTTTTTCCTTAGTAGTTCTGATCATTTACCTCAACAACAATTGTAACAGTTTTGTTAATGCAGATACAAGGAGCCCATGGGCTCCAGTTCAGTGCAATCATTACTAAGTGCCCCAGTGGGAAGCATTCCTCACTCCCAAACTAAGACCACAGAGCATTGACTCAGGAACAGGAAGTAAGATTTTGCTAGTGGTTTTCTGGGGTAACAGTGAGTGGTATCACTTTCGTTGTCTTGTCCAAAACTAGACCTATGAATCCTACCTATTGGGAAAAACTACAAGACAGAATGTTAGACAGGAATTCAGAGCATACATAGCCTACAAGGGATTCCAAGGGACTACCGCCTAGCAGGTTCTATGCTAGATCTTTAAAAACACTAGTCTACCATTTTAGCAAGTCAGATGCTTCAGAATGCTAAGGGACATGGTAATACTAGTAAATTCTACAAGCATAGGGCCATTATCAAACATTTTTTGGCCTCAAACTGATAAGAAGCACTATCCTGTGAAATACCATGACAGAACAATTTCATACATCCTTAGATGGTAGTTTGGGCTACATCAAGGAATACCTTGATAAGAAGCAATATCCTGTGGAATACCACAACAGTAAAATTCTGTACATCTAGAGACGGTAATTTGGGCTGTGAGTGAGAGAACAATCCCATTGTGGGTAGGAAGATTTCTTCTACAATTTACAGGATCCCATTCTTTCCCAATGGATGTATTCACTTTAGAAGATGATAGATACCTTGTGAGAAGGTTAATGGCCATTGTATTTCAGCCAGTAACCTGAGGAGGTTCTGTACTTGACTTCCATCAATTTCATCCTTGTAGCTCTTTCAGGACTCATAAAAAGCTGTTGGTCATTTGTGCGGCACCTCAGCTGAACATCTGAATCTGAATTTGTTCATCACTTTTCCAGTGACAGTAGAAAACTGCCAGCCAACACCATTATAGTCTCTAAGGTTTGAATCTTGGTGATTGCAAAGCTAAAAAAGCACAACCAAGAGGCAAGAGTGGAGAAAGATGCATTTCCCACAGTGAGCAGAGAGCACTGGAAATATTTTCAAGGCAGGGCTTTTCCAGAATAAAGGGAGCTTGGGTAGCCTATACCTATTCATATACAAAAGCACATTTCTGAGAATACTCAGCTTAAGGTTATAGATCACATAAAGATTCATTGTACTTTATTGAATGGCAACTCCTTTGTACAACTACTTAAAGATTTAAGTAAAATAAAATAAAATAATAAAGAAAAAGTGTCAAACCATGAGTGATATTGATAGTTCACTCCTATAATACCAGCTCTTGGGAAGCTCAGGAAGGAGAATAGTATATGTGAGGCCAATCAAGGCTACATATTGAGTTTAAGGCTACCCTGGGTTCTATATAGTGAGACATGGTCTCAAAAAAAACTGTAAAAGGAAAAGAAGAAAGATGACAGACATGACAGGCTCGGTTCAATGTTATAAAGAGCTAAAATTGCTGTATAATGAATTATTACCTAAAAGAATGATGCAAAATGGCTCATTGGCCCTAGTTGGTTCCCTATAGTGTGTCAAAAGAGTTTTACCTGGAATACAAAGGAGACTTTTGAACATAGATTAATATAGGAGTTTGCCCCAGTGATGTCTGTCTTCCTTAGTGGCCAACAACTTCTTACAATTGGAGGATCAAGAATATCCATGGTCACAAATACAGTCCATCTGCTATGACTGTTCATGTTAGTTTTACTTCTGGAAATATAAGCTCATTAGCATCCTTGACTCTCAACACTATAGAGATTCAATGCCAGAAACCTCAGAAACAATTCAGAAAACAACCTAAAATTCTGTTCCTTTGAAACCATGCTCAGTTCCCGAAGTTGTACTTGTGATGTTCTCCAAAGAAATAGAACCAATGGGAGCTATATGCACACATGAGGAGATTTGGCATAGGTTCCCACAATTATAGAGGCCAAGAAATTCCACAATCTTCTGGGGAAAGTCCTGGTTCAAATCTGAAACTCTGAGAATATGTAGTTGAGAAAAGATGTATGTCCCAGCTCTCAAAGGGAGTGAGTCCACCATGCTTTGGATTGGATGGTACTCACCTACATTGCATATGGCTATCCATCTGTTTTTCTCAGTTTGAAAATTCAAATCCTAATCTCTTCTGGAAACTCCCTCTCATAGACACATACAGAAATATAATTTTATCAGCTCTCTGGGAAATTTATAGCCCATTCACCTTGATGCATAAAATTAATCATTATGTCATCTCTGAGATTTGGAAGTGTCTATGCATCACCACCTCTATATGTATTGTTTCCATGTGGAACCTTTCCTCTCAGATATCTGAGCATTGCTGGGATATCTGTAAAAACATGATTTTTCTGTGAAATTCTAAGATTCTGGACAAGGGTTTTGGCTAGAGCAATTTTCTATACCTAGACCTTATTCTGTCTCACTAAGCACTGCCATAGCTATGGAACTCTACAAGGTACTTAGTGCAGTACTATGGGCAACTAGGAGGTGGACAACACTTTTTCACAGAGTTGAAGCTAAAGATCAGAGGAACAAATGTTCCTTGAAAGAAAGAGACACATTATGTACATTCACTTTTGAGAATGAGCTGTTAGCACCCTCTGTGCCCAGCATGTAGGAAAGCAACATCATGACCACGAACACAGGACCTAGCACACGCAAGGACTAGGGCCATGGCACCAGGTTGTTCGGTGACAGAATATCTTCACTGTACAAGCAGAAGAACAATACAATCCTAAATATTTAATAACCAAATTGAGAAACCATTAACCACCATAATGAATTTGGAACTCACAAAGCAGCATGAGCAAAACTCCTATAAAACTTCAAATTCAATAGTGTTTATTCAAAAATACTAATTAACATACAAGGTGTAGGCTCATGTAACAGAGCTCCTAAGAAATTGAGGAAGGCTGGAGAGGATAGCGGGAGGGGTGGGGAAGAGTCAGACAATTTCCATAGTGAGAATGATGAGAGACTTGCTTGCTCAAGGGCAAATTTTATGGAAAATCATGATCCAGTGCTAACAGAAGGAGAAACCTTTCCAAGGAGTTAATGGAGCAGTTAGAGAAATTCAGGCTCGGTAAATCATGAGGACTGGAAGTATTGATCTGAACATTCTAGCAGATGAAAATACAGAGCTGAGCTGCTGACCCAACTATATAATAGAACAGCTCTTCAAAGTGGCTGAGTGGATGCTGGAGTTTTGCCCACAGAGCCCTCGCCCTCCCCCACGTCCCCCCAAGCTGATTCTTTTAAGAAATTCTGCACACTCTCCTAGAGGTTAGGAAGCTCACAATACTCACACATCTCATACAATTTTACTTTTTTATCTCCCTAATCGTCCCTAAATCAAAAACACTCAACCCAATTTCTCATCTCATCTCCAGAGGCATATCTCCAAGTCTCTCCAGGACATTTTTACTCAAATAATTATGGGTAATTAGACACTTAGTGTCCCAATTGCCCTCACCAGTCTGGCCAATTTAAAAAGAAAACAACACAGGCAAAATGTGAAATCCTCCAAATTGTGTTCCTGATCTTCCAGCCTCCAACTCCTCTAGCCAAATGGCCAATGATGTTAACCTTTTACCTCGGCTAGGTATTTGACCCTTAGTGACTCAGTGTTCCCATCTGAGAAGATGACTCACAAAGGGTTGATGGGAGGATGAACCAGGAATGTGATGATATCCAGCTCATAGTTACATATACATTGGCATTGCCTTTATGCATATGGACTCCACCGGCATCACCAGGCTCCACAGACTTCTGTCTCTTCAACCAGGCTCGATGCTGGCCTTGAATGATCCCATAAGGATGAGTTCTAGACCTCTTCTGCATAGCTGCCTAAACTTACAACATAGAGAGGGAGAAAGAGTAGGATATTTCCCAGAGGGAAAAAATGGGATCTGGCCTGGACACCTCACTCAAATAGTCCTGCATACCACAGGCTTTCATTAAAGAAAAGATACCCAATTTGTTGAACCCATGAGGTGTGAGGGCCCAGGACAGGGTTCTTGCAGCTGATTAGCCAATTGGGATGCCACTTTTCATGATGACATTTTGCATGAAGATGCCTGGCCAATTGCTTCCTTTGTTAAATAATTAGGAACAAGGGGCATTAAAAAATTAATAGAAAATTATATGAATAATGAATCTGTGGTAGTTCAAAATGATCATACACTACCCCCCAGGTTAGACAATGTATCCTGAAATGGATGAAGGGGTTATATGACATTATAGTCTATTCACTGATGGCCTGAGGAGAACAGGAACAAGAAAGAAAACAAATAAAATTTGGGCAGGGTGGTACATATTTAGCTGCACAAAGTGCTTTTGGTTATAAAGCAATACACTAGAGAGTCTGTCTCCATCCTTCATTCTCAGAGATGTGCTGCAGAGTCCTGAATCCCATCACCTAAACTGTAGCTGATGAGACTTTTACACCAATCCAGCCTCCTAGGTTATACTTGTTAACTCCTTGGATACCAGCAGCAAAGCTACTTTTGTTATGGTAGACAGGAAGGCAGGAGCAGGAATGGCACAATGTCTCAGGCTGCGAGACTCTATTCATAAAACCCCCAAAGGTTCACACCCTGGAGCCACAATTGACAAAATGTCTCACACTCTGGATCTAAATCTTTATAAAGCCTTCATCCTATATCAAGGTTAAACAACGAAGGGCAAAGAGGATTAAACATTCAAGAGTACACCTTCCATATCCATCCAGACTCTGCTCAGTGGTCAAACCACTGGAAGAGGACCACAAGAGGAGAGCCCTCATCTTCATGCCAAGCACATCATCTTCCATGCATTTGGGGGTGTGAGGGCGATCTGGCTGCAACATCTGTCACCCCATTGATCGCCAGGGTTGATTCGGCTGATCTGGCTGGCTAGGCAGGTGTCCCCTTCCTCCCTCCCGAAGCTGCGTGCTTGGTCGAAGAGGATGACCATCCCCAAAAGAGGAGGACAGGTCTTCGGTCAAGGGTGTATGAGTAGCTGAGCTCCCCTGCTAGAACCCCCAAACAAACTCTCAGGTTCCATGCATTTGGCCCTTATCCAACCACTCAACCTCTCCCCTTTTAGGAGTACTGTCCCTGTTTAGGTGAGCAATATTTACCTGAACTTCTAGCTTCACTTGTTGAGTTATAATTCCACTTTCATAATAAATGTCACCTTTTACTCCGTAGTGACCTATCTGGTCTGCAAAGGATCAAGCAAGGAGAAAACTAAGCATAAGCTAGTGTTAACCAAACCCCACTTCCACCACCTCCCCATCCTCCCAAGCAAGCCTGCTTTGTGATGCCTAAAGAAAAGAAAAATACTGTGATCTATTCCTCCGTAGGCACCTGAAGTGATTCCCGAAGACTTGGTAGTTTCCTTCTTCATCCTGCCAGTATCTATTTACTTAGCTTCTCTGTCTCTGTCTCTGTCTCTGTCTCTTCTCTGTCTCTGACTCTCTCTCTCTCTCTCTCTCTCTCTCTCTCTGTCTGTCTCTCCCATACATCCTACACACACACACACACACACACACACACACACACACACACACACACACACACACACACACACACACACACACACACACACACCCCACACACATTTTGGCTTGCATTGCCTTAGATAATATGTTGGCTCAAAAGAGAAGTAACAACAAAAAGAGCATTTCCTGGCAAATTAAAGATAGCCAGAACCTGGTATCATCCTGGTGATAGGTGAACAATTTCCGTGTGACTCCCTACAGTTTCTTTGATGCAATTCTTTTTTTTTTTAATATTATTTTATTTTATTTGAGAACATACTGTACAGAGGGGCTACAATTATATGGGCAGGATAATGCATACATTTCTTACCAAGCATGATGCAATTCTTTTTAACCCTAAAGGACTTTCATGGTAATGAAATTTGTTTCAAATATCAAGGCTTGCTAAGTACCGATACCTTGGGAGTGTCTCCATAGTAGAGCTGTGTATGGCATGACCCTGTTTCTCAGAGTGTATGAGAGCTTGTGTGTCATAGGAGGGGATATTGCTATCAGCTTGTGATTCAAGTTTACTTTCAAAGCAGCAGCTCTCAAGAGGCAAAATAAGATACGGATCTAATTTGATGAGACACCAGAATCCTCTGACCTGTCTTATCTAACAGAATTCTGGTGCTTGTTTTTTCATTATGAAGATCTGAGTAAAAACTTTATTTAGTGCCTGGACTCCTTCCCTTCCCTCCCCTGCGAATTTCTAATGGAAAGTCACAGAGGCTGATTTACAAACAGAGCTTTCTTAGGTGCTATATTTAGAACAATGCTATACCAGATTTAAGGAGTGGGATGGGATGGGCTAGGGGGAGAAACTACAGTCACTTTTGAACAAAGTAGCATTTCACTGCATAATAATGAAGTACTAATTGCTCTTTGTCATCACTTTTTATGCAAATTGCCCTGGAGCATTTGCCCAATATGCATTTTATGTTTTAACAAAGAAAAGTGGAGTCTTGACAAACAAGAATCGTGTACCCAAGCAAAAATAAAAATATCAGCTATAAAATAAACTGCTTAAGGTGCATTCTCTAAGGATATGACTTTTCCATTGTATCATTCTCATTATTTGTCTATTTGACCAATAACATTCTTTTGAATGTAAAGCATAATGCTTTATGTATCAAGCAAAAAAATAATAAATGCGGGCAAAACCTGCAGACTTCACTCATTCTGTAATTTACTGTGGACATTTGATGGAAAATTATGTCCCAGCAGCACTGAAATAGACCAGGTCAAAATGTAGATTGTTAAGGAATCAAATTGTGTCAAAGTCTCACTTGTACTTCTAAGGATATGGTTTTGGTTTTAATTCCAGAGGTTTTGGTTTCTCTGATGGACTCCTATTTATACAGAGATAGATGTCAGCATGGTAAACAAATAAATAAAGAGGGAAAACACAATGTGCACATTATGAGTAAGTCAGATGTTTGGATCCTGATCCGCAGACCATCCCTAGACATTAACAGAAAAAAAAAAAAACTTTTCACAAACAGAAAACAAGAAATCAATGTGATATTTTTTAAAAAAAATTTCCAGGGATCTTCAGTGTGAAACCTAAAATTCAAATGCAGTCTTCTCAATTATTATGAAGATGCATTTGTTAAGGTAAGAGGATAGAATATATTTTATTGAACAGTCTGTTAGCTTGATCTATACCATTTAAATATTTATACATATGGTATGTGGGTCTCCATTTGTATGTCCGCCCTAGGTCTCAGTGATGTTAGGGGCAGATCTACTTCTTAGACCCACTCTCCTACATCACTGCTGACTGGAGGTGTTAAATAAAATGTGTACATGTTTATTCTAAAAAGGGAAGGAAATTTAAAGACAGCTGACTTCAAAGGTCATCACCTCTATTTCTTTTTTTTTTTTAGCAAATCCACAGATTTCATATAGACAAATACAGTATGTGATAAAGTATTAGGAAAACAGGTTTCTGCCCAAATAACATTGAAATACCACATTGCCTAGTATAAATGACCATCTGCAAGTGTTAGTTCCAAAACAGGATAATTCCTTGAAATCCTCATTACTACACTGTGGAGTCTGTTCAGTTCCAGAGCAAAGCCATTTATAGCCCTGAAATAATCAGTCTGTAACCCCTTTTTCAAGGTTGGATCCATAAAGTATTATCTCCCCACTTGACAAGCACAGGATATACCCTAGATCCAGAAGAGTATTTGCTTAAGGTTGTCGAGTCAGTCAGAGGCAAATGGAACTGTGGAATCGTGACTCAGGGTACCATTAGACAGCCTGATTATGAGATGAAATACTGGTAAACACCAGCTTCTGGGCCCAGGAAATGTACTGTGAAGGGCATAATGAATTACTTATGCTGTGTGGTGTATGTATAAATCATATTAAAGCATGCTGAAAAGTACATTATCATGCTTCTATTTTGCATTACAAAAGTAACTAATGTAAGCTGCAAAGTGTACTTTTAATCCATTATTCATCTCTAAAAGTAGTTAGACCACTATTCAAGTACCATAAAAGGCTACCACTATAGGCAAATCTGCCTTTTAATTTATAAAGATGAAACAGCAAGATTTTTTAAATCAATTTTAAATTAGTAAAGTTGCATTTATCAAAACATATTAAACCTTTATGTCCCTAGCTCAGATGAAGAAATTATGATAAGTCATAGCTTTTATCCTCAAAGAGATTGTATTTCTCAAATCCAGAAATTAATGCAATTTCTTTCACTGAGTACAATTCTCTGGTATTATTTGTTTACCTCAATTTGAGTGTTTGCATTAACTCAACAATCAAGTTTCAGTTTCCTTTCTTGTTTGGGTTCTGCTATGTATATTCTGGATTTTTTACAGTATTGACTTCCTTGTGCTTTACATCTCTTCCAAGGTTTCCCCAAAGCAAAAACAGGGAGCTCAGCCTGAGCCTATTTAGGTATCCCACCAACAGTACCCCTCAAAGACCTTTGTAGTTATGGCTCAATAGTTAGAGCCATAAAGGGAAATGTTGTTGCAAATCAATATAAAACCAACATAAGCACCAAATACAAATGACAAACCAAGAACATATTTTGAACATATATTGAAAAGGGCCAGATGCTTCCATGTTCAAAGAGTCTTAGAATGAGACAGGATCAACAACTAATGGACACTGAACAAAGAATGTGTATAGAAAATACAGAGAAAGAAATATAAATGGACCTGAGACAAGATGAGATGCACTCATATAAAGAACAACTCTAATCAAAGTTACTTAATGATACAATATCTCACCTATTGAACTGGGAAAAAAATAAAAAATCAAAACTTTAATACAAAAAATAAAATCTAAATGATAATACAACTGGCAGAGCTATGGGAAATAGCCACTCACATATACTAATGAGATTGTAAAATTAGAATAATACTGACAGGTCAGGCGCTACCAATGGTTCATGTCTGTAACCTTAGCTACTCAGGAGGCTGAGATCTGAGGACTGTAGTTTGAAGCCAGCCCCAGAAGGAAAGTCCATGAGACTCTTATCTCCAAGTAACTACCAAAAACCTGAAGTGGAGCTGGCATAAGTGGTAGAACACTAGTTTTGAGCACAAAAGCTCAGGGACCATTCTCAGGCCCCAAGTTCAAGCTTCACCCTTCATACAGATGGATATACATATACACTTATGAAATCATGTCTATACCAAGTAATGGTTGGAAATGAGACACTCCCCTACCCAACTCATGGGATGAAAGCTTATTCTCACCTGGTGACAATATTTTGCAAGATGATAGAAACTTTAAGAGATGATGTCTAGTTGGAGGAAGTAGGTTGCTGGGGGTATGGTTGGGAACCTATCTTGCTCCTGGTCTCGGATTATCTCACTTTGCACTCTGGCCTACATTAAGTGAGCAGCTTTGCTCCCCTTCCAACATGAAGTTCTGCCTTCCTACAGGCTCCCAACAATGAAGCCAGCCAACTTTCAATTGAAATATCTGAAACTGGTTTCTGCCAGTACTGGGCCTTAAACGCAAGTCTCACAGTCCCCTAAGCTTTTTCACTCAAAGCTAACACTCTACCACTTGAGCCACCAATCCACTTCTGGCTTTTTGGTGGTTCATTGACACTGAAGGTCTCACAGACTTTCCAATAGGGCTTAACTTTGAACCAAGATCCTTAGATCTCAGGCATGAATCACCAGCAGCTGCTGTGAATATAGTTTTATTGAATCACACACATTCATTTTCATATTTCCAAGGCTGTTTGGTATGACCAGAGTAGAGGTGAGTAGTGTGAATGAGAACCAAAGACCCTCAAAAATCTCAAATATTGTTGACTTCACTATAGAACATGAATTGCTTCCTAATAAATGTAAGGACATTCTATCTCTGGTCACCTAGCAGACTGCCTAGTGTCCAGAAGTACTCAGTAAATGTCCTGGCCCAACAGCTGAGAACTCCTGGGTGTGGGAGCCAAGCATAGCATCCTTGCTAAGTACATACTGAACAACCACTGTGCAAGTGTGTTTGTACACACCTACTCTTGTGACCTATGATGATTCTGACTCTTTGGGTATACCACTCAACAGTTTCTCTTTTCTTTCTCTGTGTGTGTGTGTGTGTGTGTGTGTGTGTGTGTGTGTGTGTGTGTGTGTGTGTGTGTGTGTGTGTGTGTGCTGGTACTAGGGCTTGAATTCAGGTCCTGGGTGCTCTCCCTTAGCCCTTTTTTGTTCAAAGCTGGCTCTCTACAACTTGAACTACAGCTCCACTTCCAGCTTTTTGGTGGTTAATTGGAGATAAGAGTCTCATGGACTTTACTGCCCTGGCTTTGAATCATGATCCTCACATCTCAGCCTCTTGAGTAACTAGGATTACAGGCAAGATACTGGAACTAGGCAGATTTTATTTTCTTAATCTTTCTTCAGACTTTTGAAAAGAAAGTTTGTGCTCTTTTTAAAAATATTTTTATGATCTTTAGCTGTATGAAGCAGTTGGTATGCAACAAAGAAGTTCATGAATACAATATACTTGATCAATGTTACCCCTTTCAACATTCTCACCCATTCCTCCCAACCCATCACTTCCCTCACTGTTAAAATTAATTTTGTAGTATATACGTTGATTTTTTTTACTGCATTCTAAAATGATGATTGGAGCTCAATTAGCCTTTGTAAGGCACAGGGAAAGCCAGCATGCATTAATGGAAAAGTTGGATTGAAAAAGGTACAGTCCCACAAAACCATGTTACTCAAAGTGGGGTTCAGAGCAGAACCCACTGAGAACTGTGCTCCTGGAAACTACTGCATTTGTAACTGCCATTGTGATCAATTCCAACAATCAGTTCTGATCCTTGATTAAAAGTAATCAGATCCCCCCACCCATGTCAAATCCTTATGACCCTTAACTTGAAGGTAAGAACAAACTCCTGAGATGGAAAAGTTACACATTCCAGAGTATCTTACTGTAACTCTGTTCCCATCTCTAAATGTCTAAAACCAGCTCAGATATTATCAAGCTGAAGGCATAGGCTTGCCTTTCCTAACATCTCTGCTCTAAGAATGGATTAATTTCATCTGCTCTTGCTCTTCTACCCAGCATCCTTCTGCATTATCATAAACTTAAAAGAAGTAGAGAGGGATGGGAAGGGAGAGGAGGGGAGATGAAGGAGAGGGAGGGAAGAAGGAGGAGAGGGAAAGGGAGGAAAGGAGAAAGAGGGAGAGGGGGTGAGGGAAAGAGGAAGGGGAGGAGGAAGGAGAAAAGGGGAGATGGAAAGAGAAGGAGAGAAGTAGAGTGAGAGGGATGGAGGGAGGGGGGAGAGGAAAGAATTGTCACATTGAGGGTGGGGCATGTAGCTCAGTGGTAGAGTACTTTCTGGGCATGCTGGGTTCCAGCCCTAGCACTGCCAAACAAACAAGGCACTGATTGAAGCCACATGATCATATTGTTCCAATCTGAGGATTCTAATTTTCACTTTTTTTCCAGAATAGGTGGAACACTTCCCATCTCAAACTTAAGTTGTTATGTTTTGAACCTAAAGAATCTATATTTCTCATTTTAAAACAATAGTTACTATGGGAACAAAGTATGTGTTACTCTTAGCAACCACTGCAGCTTTCAACACTGGTAAACTTGGTTTTGACACAAAACTACTTTCACCAAGAGCTTATTGTTTCTGTAAGACCAAGCAACCATAGTATACAAATTCAAAAACAGAATTCTGCCAGGTTTGGTGGTTTACACCTGTAAACCCAACATTTGGAAGGCTAAAAAAGGAGGATCCACACTTTGAGGTCATCTTGGGCTACATATAGAAACCTCAGTCTCAAAATGAAACAAAAGGACTTAAAATAATATACAAACTTTGATAACTATATATATATATATATATATAATAACCCATGTATAAAACACAAGAATGCTTCAAAGAAACACATTAAAAGGAACCTACTTTGTGTCTTTATTCTCTAAATTTTGTCTGGTGCATAAAATAATGATAGTGCAAAAGAAAGATAATTTGACTCTATGTAATTGCATTTTAAATGACAAGTAAAGAATAGGAATATTGTAGTTGCAATAAAAGGCAAGCTGGCTACCAGAACTTTTTCTAACTCTGGCTTCCAGACTGTTATTGGTAAGTAGGGCACAAATCCCTAACCCATGGATCTTAGACTCTTCACTGAAAAATGATTTTATCTTCAAAATAACTCTACAATTTTATTTTCCCCAAATAATGACATTTAGGATGTTGACCCAATATTAAAAGTGCATGGGCCTTAGATAGAAATTTTACTAGGAGAGCTTTTCAAAAGCAGATGCTGAGGTTACAATAGCTAAGACATTTCATTAAGAATATAGATGGTGCTGGGCTTTGGCACACACCTGTGATTGCCTGTAATCCTATAATCAGGAATCTCAAATCTGAGGATTGGGGTTTGAGGCCAGCCTGGGCAGGAAAGTCTATAAGACTTCTCACCAATAAACCACTCAGAAAAAGCTGGAAGTAGTACTGTAGCTCAAGTGGCAGAGCAGTAGCCTTGAGCAAAAGAAGCTCAGAGACAGCACTCAGTTCCTGAGTTCAAGCCCCAGGACCAAAAAAAAAAAAGAAAAAGAAAAAGGAATATAGAGGGTTTGCAGGCATCAGTAGATCTACCCAGATCTGCCAGAGATTCTAATGTGCCCACACTTGAAAGCTCTGTATGCTTACAGTCGATGTCTATGTCTGAAGAATTTTCAAAATCTAGAGGGCACTGGTGGCTCATGCCTATAATTCTAACTAGTCAGAAGGCTGAAATCTGATGTCTAAAGTTTGAAACCAGCCAGGCCAGGAAAGTTCGTGTGACTCTTTTCTCCTGCCTAACTACTAAAAAGCTTGAAGTGGAGCTGTGACTTAAGTGATTAAGTGCCAGCACTGGAGAAAATAAAAGCTAAGGGATAGGAACCCAAAGGCACAATATCTCTGTGACTCTGAACATATAAAATAATAAAGCTAAGGGACAATGCCCAGCCCCTGAGTTCAAGTCCCAGTATTGGCATAACCAAAAGGGAAAAAAAGAGAGAATTTTCTGATCAACCACTTGGCATTGGATGATGAGTATTCCTTGAGCTTTTCAGCACTACATGGTACAATTAGAACTTGGGCTAGCTTGTGTCCTAAAATATTGAACTCAGATTCATCTATTTTCCCATTCACCTTGTAGTGTTCATCTTCAATCTGCACTTCATCCATATTTTTTTCACATCTTTGAAACATCCCCCTGTACCATCTGTGCCATTCTGGGTGACTCATTTCTGAAACAGAACAGGCTCCTTTACATGTGCAGCCTGAGTCTCAGAACGTGCTCTTTCCTATCACACTGAAGGCTTGCCTCTCATTCTTGTGCAGAAGCAATGTTGGCTGTGGTATACACAGCAGTGACATCTTCCACTAGGCATGTGAAAGCAGAGAGACAAAAGAAGAAGTGTATGTACATTAGTGTGTGCTTAATACCACATATGCAAGTCAGCATACCTAGCTGGGTGTGCTGGTACACAACTATAACCCTAACAATGTAGAGGTTTCTCTCTGTTAGTGTTTCATGTGTGTGCACACGTGCATACATGCCTGCACACACACATGTCCGTACACACACACCGAGTCTATATTCCTTATATTCACAAATCAAAGAACAAAACTAGCAGGTTTGTTTCTTTTATTAAGTTGAATGTCAACCCACTTTTCTTCCTTCTTCTTGCTTTATTTATTTATTCATTTATTTATTTGTGGCACTGAGGTTTGAACTCAGGGCCTCATGTTTTCCAGGCAGGTCTTTTGCCATTCAAGCTCTTTGTATTTTAGTTACTTTTCAAATAGGTTCTCAGATTTTTGCCTGGGCCAGCCTGGACTGTGATCTTCCTATTTATCCCTCCTATGCCTCTAGGATCACTGGCCTGAGCTTCCATACCCTACCAGAGATGTTGCTTCTTGAAGATAAGCTTTAAAGTTCTAAAAAAAAAATGTCTTCACTAGCTATGTACTATAAAAAGCTAGTTTTTAATTGTATAGCCATGGAAAAACAGCCCAATGCCCATAGGATTTTGACATGGGCTTTAGGTAGAAGGGTGATGTACTCCCTTGACTTCCAGCAAAAGGCTGGCAATGGAGCTGTGGCTCAGTGGTAAGAGTATAAGGCTTCCATATAAATGCCAAGGCCCTGAGTTCAAACCTCAGGCACTTACATATACACAAAGAAAAATATTGACACTAGATAGTCACAACATCTTATTGATAAAGGATTATTTACTCTGACTTGGTGCTTCTAAATTCTTTTTAATAAGTTTTTTTATTATAAAAATGCTGTACAGAGGGGTTACAGTTACATGAACAAGGTAATGAGTACGTTTCTTATCAAGCATTGTTGCCTCCTCCTTTGTTTTTCCCCTGACATCCCTTCCCTCTCATCTCCACAACTATACTTCCCTCTTCCCTGCCTAAATTGTAAATTTCCTTTGTCAACATAGTGCCTTGTACATCTCATTTTTGTTACAATGGGTCAACCTGTATCCCTATTTAAGCATTTTGTTTTTTCCCTTCCCCTCCCCAAATTATACCAACATCAAATACAGTGAAAACAGGGGGGGAGGGACATACAAAGTAACAAAAAAACACATAGTGCCTTATAAATATGTTAGAAACAATAGCAAGAAAGAAAAAGCCACGTGTGGTCTCCTTCATTCTATTCCAGAGTCAGGTTCTATCCTGTCCCTTTTTATCCCTTGGTTAGTTTTCTAACATGTCATCTACAAAAACATTCATGAAGAAATGTATGATGCCCACTGGATCTTAAAGCTAATGATTTTTAAGGCAAATTTCTTACTCAAATACAACATACTTATTTTAAAAAGCATATATGTAAAGTTCATTTTCTTTGTATGTGAACCAGTACTGGTGCTCAAACTCAGGGCCTTAAGCTCTCACTTGGCTTTTTCACTCAAGCCTGACACTCTTACCACTTGAGCTATAGCACCACTTCTGACTCCTTGCTAGTTATTTGGAGATGAGTCTGACAAGTTTTTCTGTCCAAGTTGCTTTCAAATTTCAATCCTCAAATCTCAGTCTCCTGAGTATCTAGGATTATGAGCCACCAGCACCCTGCTACTGTCAATATTTTTTGAGTAATATCAGAGATGTCAATTACTATCAGTAATTATCTTATTTGAAGTCAAAGATATGTGTGTTATAAAGGAATATCATTTTTCTCCTACAGGACCATTGCTGAGGAAAAAGTATAAAATCATAAACACCAAGATTAAATACTGAACTGATCATTAATAGCTATAAGATATTGTGTATATTACCCTATCTGACCCTGAATGTATTCATTTGTAAAAGGAAGATTCTAGCACCTATTCTTTGGGCTTATGGAGAAAACTGAACAAACAATCCATTTGAAGTTTTAGCCCAAAGTCTAGCTCAAGTGAAATTAATTATTAGTGCGCCAAAAAGTGGAAAGCATATATATCCACTGGAAATTACTTAAATTTATTTAAAGATTAAAATTTGATGCTTTGGTTATTTTTTAAAAATTTTTTTACAGTAGCACTAAAATCCCTTTTAGGATCATTAGGTGATTTCTACATACTGGGATATGATTTATATCCCTTCTAATTTTTAAGTAAAACATGAACCTTGTAGCCAGAAAGACTTCTAAGTGGGCACTGACTGTGGATTCATTAGTAGTTAATATAAATCCTACAAAGGAGGAGGTTACAATGCTTGATAAGAAACGTACTCATTATCTTGCCCATGTAATTGTAACCCCTCTGTACAGTTTTTTCACAATAAAAAAATATATAAACCCTAGATTTGCTTGGCCTTCAATTTCTCTACAACAGTTGTGTATTATCACCCTTGTCCTCAGGAAAGTAGATGAAAAGAACAGTCACATCAGACTCTTAACATGTAAATGTTTTTGAATAATCATCAGCTTTAATATTTCCACCCAAGTCAAAGTATGATGATGAAGTCGTATTTAGACATTGGATCTAGATCTCAATTTTGTTTGTGTACAGTTACTTAACTGCTAAGTATTGAGAGGGTAAATTACCTGTGTAGTAATCATACGCTGTTTGGTTAGCATCAAACAGATCTGTATCTACAAAAAGCTTTGCTAATATAAACAGAAATCTGTTAGCATAAGAACCATCTGAAATAACCTGGAGCCCAGCTCCAGAGACCCACAAACACAAGCAGGCTCAGAAGTGGAGCAATCCCTCCTTGGTGTCCCTGTTGCTTTGATAGTTGAGACTTGGTGAACTGGAACCCAATTCACAAAGGGCAAACTTGTCACTGCATGTTCTCAGATGAAATTGAAGCCTTGTTTTTAATTTCATTTCCTTTTTTATTTTTTAAAAAAAGAACCTGTTACTCACTTTTCTAAATGACACTAAATGTAAGATAACTGTCCTAGCACCGTTCCTTGCTTGGTTGACTGCTCACTGGATAAAACGCAAATGTGTTCTCAAAAATAGCCTGGGCACAGGCAGGCAAGCCACCTCCATTGGAGCTGATGGAAGGGAGCTCTCAGGAAGGAAACAAGGAGTATCTATGTAGGAATCTCCTACCAGGTACTAAAGAGAAACGCAAAGGTTTAATATCTTGGAGAGCAGGAAATTTGTCTCTGTTTTCAAGAGGAAATTATTGGAAAAAATAGAATCAAACTTTGACTGGAGCAAAAATTCAATGTTAATGATTTTCTGGTTTCTAACCTTGACTCTATTATTGATGGTCTTTGTCATTCTCAGCAAGCTTATGCCTCGATCTCCCTCTCATGACACAGTAATAGCACAGGTACAGTTTCCATTCTGTACTTGATGCACCCTTGAACACTCATGTGAACTAAATAGTGGAAAATAAACCACAAGCTTTGACTATATTAGAAAAAATCCATATTTTAAAACATCTCCAGATGAATCCTTTTGTCATGTAAATAATCATCTATGCCTGTTTTTAAAAATAAATTTAATATTGGGATAATATTTTTTAAAACTGGAACCTACTTTGAAAGGAAAGTATGGTGATTTTTTAATAGGCACTGTACCCAGGTTAGGCACAGAGGAGGAGGTATCTGAATATTTGCTACATTCCTGCCATAACCAGTGCTAAGCTAGAAGGCTGTGGTGTCAAGGAGAGGTCCACTCTTTTGAGATGATTCTTTAGCCATTAAAACCACTTCATGTTATTAGAACTGTAGGGGAATGAAGAATAGGAACTTGAGGCAGAAAGGTGAGAGGGAAGGACTGGAGGCAGAGTTAGTACTTACTAGGGAAAATAGAGCTTGATACAGTTGTGACACTAAAAGACAAATGTAACTGATCGAGGGCAAATAAAGGGTTTATACTATAAAGTCAAGAGAAAGGCAAAGGCCCAGGCCAGCAAAGCCTTACAGACTGTGAGATAATGCTGGACTTCTGCTTTCATCTCAGTGTGAACCCATTAAGGGGGATTTGGAACTGAGGAGTAATGATATTATTCACAGTAAAGAGAATCTTCCTCATGGAATGTGAGGAAGAATTGGAGGTAGCAAGAATAGAGGCGCAGACTATTCAGAAGCTGTTGTACTTGTAGTAATCCATGAAGAAAGCCCATAGCCTGGCCTAAGATGAAGACAGTAAATACAGTTAGTTGTGGACAGATTCAAACTAAAGTTTGGGCTTGGAACGTGGCTTAGTGGCAGAGTGCTTGTGTAGCACGCATGAAGCCCTGGTTTGATTTCTCAGTACCACGTAAACAGAAAAGGCCAGAAGTCATGCTGTGGCTCAAGTGGTAGAGTGCTAGCCTTAAGCAAAGAAGCTTAGAGACAAGTTCAAACCCCAGGACTGTAAAAAAAAAAAAAGCCTCAAACTAAAGTTTGGTGGTAGAGTAGGCAGGTCTGGCTGAAGGATGATGTTCAGAGAAGGGAGGATAAGAGAATTATCAAGGACAATTCCTGGGTTTCTATAGAGTACCAGGGTACTGTGTGCTTTTCCTTTATTTCTCTGAAGTCTTTTGAAAAGAAATCTCAGTGTCCAGAATGTCTTTTAGGTATAACCCTTTTGAAAGTTCACTCTCTCACCCTCAGTTCTTCCTCCTGAGTACAGATTCATATTTCTAATCTCTTCCCGAACATTGAATACAGTACCTCCTCCTTCTTCTTCTTGCTCAAATCCAAAGCAGGAAGACTTAGAATTTTGTAATGCTTTTATCTCCTACTATATGCTCTCCAACATAAATTATTTTCTAAGGGCTAAGACACTCCTTCTCTAATCCTAACTACTCAGGAGACAAAGATCATGAGGATAATGATTCTAGGCCAGCTGTCACAAAAAAAAGTTAGTGAGATCTCATCTCATTCAATGAGCTGGATATAGTGGCATGCATCTGTCATCTCAGTTATGCAGGAGACAGAAGTAGGAGGATCACAATCCAGACAACACCAGTAAAAGTACAGAAACCCAATTGAAATAAAATAACTAAAAAAAATGAGTTAGAGACATGACCCAAGTAGTAGAGTACCTACTGAGCAAGCATGAGACTCTGAGTTCAAACTCCAGTATTGCCATACAAAAAAAGTCAGCCATGTCAGAATCAGACCCGTGCCCCCTTGGTATAAGCCCAAAGGCATCTGTAGTGGAAAATGGCTGATTTTTGTCTGCCCAGCATCTCTCTTTCTTTCAAAATGGGAATGTGATAGACATAGTTTTCTTCTCCCTTTCCAAAATGATGGGTCCATGGCAGAGGTGCATAATCCAACCAAGCCTAGCAGAGACCCTGGGGTTGAGGGTTGAATAAGAGATATTTAACATTAGGGACTAGTGAACCACTTATCCCTGTACACAGCAAACATCTGCCTGCGCATTACACTAGTGAAGACGAAGCAGGAGCTGAGAAGAGGGGGAGAGGGAGGAAAGTCAAAACCTTGGATTTTGCAGTTACACAAGCAAATGAAAATGAGAATAGTAGCATGGAGGGAAATGTAAAATGCATTCTCCTGATCACAGATTCACATAGGGAACACCTTGTTCAACGTCATATACCCCAGCTTTATGCCTCTACCCAAGCTGTGATGGACCTGCTTACATTTCCCACTTCCAAGGAGGATACAATGTCCAAGTTTCCCTCTACCCAATTTCACCATCCTTGCTTCCCTGTGGCTTAGCGCATGTGGCTCTATTGCTGCCTCTAATCTTCAGCCATCAAGCTGCTACCAAGTCCCCCAACTTTTCCCAATGGGTTGCTTCTATGCTAAATAGAACTCAGAGGTTATACCATGGGGGAAGAACATATAAAAGAAACCAAAAAATCACATAGTTCATTATATGGGGAGGGGAAGGGAAATAAAAAATGCTGAAATAAGGATACAGGTTGACCCATTGTAACAATGAGATATACAGGACACTATGTTGAAAATGAACATTACAACTGGGGGTGGAAGACGGAGGAGTTGGGGAGGTGGGGAGGGAAGGGATGGTAGGGGTAAAACAAAGGAGGAGGTAACAATGCTCCATAGGAAATGAGCTCATTACCTTACTCATGTAACTGTAACCCCTCTATACAGTATCTTTACAATAAAAATATATACAAAACAAAAAAGTAGAACTTATTATGAATAAAACACTTGGAGCCTTCCTCAAAACAAAATATAGCACTAGAGCATCACAGATTTGGATACAGAGTATAATCTCATTTATTTAAAATAGAAACTAGAATACAGTGCCATGCCCACACGTGTGCATGCGCATGTGCACGCACACGTGTGCGCACGCACGCATGCGCACACACACACACACACACACACACACACACACACACACACACACACACACACACACACACACACACCCTAATAGAATTGGATTTAGTAAGCTTTAGATGAGCTGATACTTTTCCAGTAGAATAATAGGATGTATCTATTCATTGGGAGATGGAGTTACCCCCAGTTGGAATGAACTAATAGATTAAAGCAATTTTGTTGCATTCTGTTCTACAAGTGGGGGCTAGATTCTCTCTGCACCTTCTTCTTTGGGCTGCCTGTGGATAAGTATAGACTGTCTCAGGCCATTACTTACTGTTTTAGAATGCTAAATGTGACACTAGTGGCTTAGTGGCATTAATGCCCCTTTCAAAAAATGCCCAGTTTTCTCGTTGGAAGTAATTTCAGCAGTGATAGGCTACAACAGAGTCATTTCTGATAAGCAATTAGCACATATCAAATCAAGGCAAATTATTCAAGGTTTTACCCAGCCACTGGAGCTATAACAGGGCTCACCCATTAAACAGCATTTGTGCAAGACTTCTGCTGTTATTATGGAAGCAGTGGCAATATTCAAATGGAGACAACTCAACCATTGAAATAAGTATATTTTTAGTCATAAAATGTCACTGTTCTACAGACCTGCTTTTCCTATTAATGTGTTCGAGATGATGTTAATGAGAATAGCAAAGAACACAGCAATGTCTGAAGCTGTGAACCATTACTTACCTGTGTGAAATCTTGCAGTCCTTAAATCCACAAGTGAATCTAAACATCTAAGCAACAAAAGTACAGACTTAGATGACAACAGACTCTTCTACAATACATTACTTTTCATACCCTAAATGAAAAAAATAATAAGAATACACCAGGGTTGGAAGTGCTAGTCAGTAGTTCCAAGTTCCAAGTTGAGATTTCAGAAAACAGCTCATTTGAGATATATGACTATATGTCATAACAGTCATTGTGTTTACCCACCAATAGCACCTCTAAAGAATACCCAACACATAATTTGTGGAGGGGAAGGGAAAAAACAAATTGTTTAAATAGGGATACAGGTGGACCCATTGCAACAATGAGATGTACAAGACACTATGTCGAGAAATGAACTTTACAACTTTGATGAGAGGGGATGTGGGGGGGGGAAGATGGGAAGAGATGTGAAGGGAAAACAAAGGAGGAGGCAACAAGGCTTGATAAATGTACTCATTACCTTGCCCATGTAATTGTAACCCGTCTGTACAGTATTTTCACAATAAAAGAAGAATACCCAACACATACACAGGGGTGCTTAAAGAGAGCTATGATAGTCAGAAGCAGTATCCCTTCTTTCTTGTATAACTCTTACTTGGTAGCAGTTAATTGCACTAGGAGTGACCTCTGACCCTTCCAAGGCAGCCAATTTCTGCCTGGCCATGGACCTGTGCTAGATGATAAACTGGGCCATTAGACTGCTTCACTTACAAATTGGAACTAGGAAAGATGTAGTAAATAATAGAATGAACAAGAGAAAGTAAAGGTAGAAAAGTGTGCCATGAAGAAGAGTCAAAGCCTTAAAAAGAAATTCATTTCTGAATTTTCTAAGAAACAACCTTGAAAGGGGTAACATTGATCAAGAGGCATTGCATTCAAAACTGCTTTGTTAAATGGAAACTCCTTTGCAAAACTTCTTAAAGATAATAAAAATATTTTAAAAAGAAATTACGGGAACAGGGATTGTCTTGGCTGGTCTTAAGCTGAATCTCAGACTGGCTCACATGTGAGGTTGATAGGAGCCCTGCAGATCTCTGCATATCCACAGACCATACAAGAGCTTTACAATACATATCCAGATGCATTCCCAATGTTTCTGGGGAGGCAGGTGCATAAGTTTGTCTGACAGGCCAGGGATGGAAAGCAACTTCAGACCTCCCATGAGCAGTGAAGAAATCCAGGAGGGTGGACTGGAGGAAAGAAGGCTTGGGTCTGAGGAGAAAAGATTGGCTTGGAAAGCCAAAGGCTTTGGGTCACCTATCTCTACCATCAGGGATATATCTCAAAGTCTCTTAACATTTGCCAAGGCAAACAGCCACTACAGATCACCTATCCCAGAGCAGACTAGAGGGACTGCCTTTTTTCTAGGACAGGCACACATGTAAGCCAGGGCACAGATGCTCTGGGGTATGGCAGAGGTGCTCCGTATCACTGTTGAGAAGTGTAGCCATACTTCTTTGAAACATCTCTAAAGACTGAGTGAAAACTTTTTTTTCAACAGAAAGATAATCTCATTAAGCCACAAGACTAAAAATCCAAAGCAGAAATAACTCCATCATTCTTTGACCTCCAACAAATCACTAAATCATTTTTTTTCTTATCCTTGTGCCAGCCTCCCACTTTAATTTTTACCCTAATTACTGAATGGCTGGTGTGTGTGTGTGTGTGTGTGTGTGTGTGTGTGTGTGTGTGTGTGTGTGTGTGTGTGTGTGTGTTGTACCAGGGCATGGGCTAAGAGTCTCAGCTTTCTCGTTTATGGTTAGCACTCTATCACCTGAACCACACCACCAGCCTGGCTTTTTGCTGGTTAATTAGAGACAGAATCTCTCAGACTTTCCTGCACATGCCAACTTTGAATCATGAACCTCCAGGAGGAGGTCTTAACCTCCTGAGTAGCTAGAATTACAGGCATAAGCCACCAATGCCCAGCCTGGCTGATTCTTCTGGAGCTGGCACATATCAGGTTGTTCACATCTGGTTTAAATAAAGTCTATAGGAGAGTCTTGGAGCCAAGGTAAGTATATTTGATTAAGCACCTATAATGCTCAAGGGACTTTGCTGTTGCTATAGCACTTATCACATTAAATTGTTTAGGACTACCCATTATGGAGTTATAATAGTTTATCAGTGAGGTGGCTGCAGCTCAGAGAAGAGCAGAGTGTGGGATATGAGTCTTCATGAAGTCATCGTTTGGGCAAGCTCTATCAGGCCATAATCAACTCTGGGAGTAAAGGGATCTAGGTAGGAGTTGTATCACACTTGTACTTATACATGGGGGATTGTTAAATAGCACCACCAAGGCAGTGCTGTTGGGAATGAAAGGGAGAAGATAAAGAGGTAAAAAGGCAGAACTGCATAGGAAGTAGAAGAAAAGAAGCAGGAAAAGGTGAGGTAAATAATGACTAACATAGGAACTTGTGAGAGAGGAGGTGGAGGATAGGAAAGCCTTCCCAAGAGATCCAGAATCCCATCCTGCACCTCCCTGCCTCACAGCAACCTCCTACCCAAGCACATCTGCTCCACATTTCCCACTTACCATATCAAAGGCACACCAAAATTAAAATCAAGTGAGGCACCATGTCTGACAGCCAGCCAGTTGAGTCTAGAAAGCAATCTTTGGCACTTTGTCAGCCTCCAATACAAGGTTTCCATTTTTCACTTTGGGAAATTTCATATTGCAAAATTTCCTCTTTTATCCACAGCCACCAGAGCCATTTGCCATCCATTTGGTATCTGGACCAAACCCAAGCATTTGCTGACAGAGGCTGGTTTTTTTTTTTTTTTTCTAACTGGTTTGGACAGGATTGCATACTGGTTATGATGACACAGTCCCGAAGCCTGGCTGAGTGGGTTCAAATCTTGCTTCTGATATTTGGTAGGTTATCTTAGGCAATTATTTCACTCTCCCATGCCAAGTTCCCCATTTCCCAGGGTGATTAGCATGTGCAAGCCTCCTGGTTTGTTCTTGCTATGGTTTGAAAATATCCTTCAAAGCTTGTATGTTGGAAACAGAATGCTCACTCCAGTGAGTAGTGTTTGTAGGTAATACCTTGAAGATGATTAGGTCATGATCACTCTGCCCCCATGAATAGATTAATGTCATTGTTAGGGAAGTGGAATCCTTATCACAAGAATGGGATTGTTGTAAATTTAAGTTTGGCCATGCTTGCTTTCTCTCCTGGGTGGTCTTTTGCTTTTCTACCCATTTGCCAAGGGCAAGGAATCACTAGATGTCATTCCTAGATTTCGGTTTTTCCCAGAAAGCACTAGATGTAATTACTTGATTTTGGTCTTCCTAGCCTCTTCAATTGTGAAAATTTCTCAACAAATTACCCAGACTGAGATATTGTACAGTAGTAGCACAAAATGGTCCAAGCCTGCCCCAAACTAAAGAACCTTGAGTAGTGCAAGCTTTCATGATTAAACAAAAAACAACCTACATAAACAACATGAAAATTAAGATGAGTGGATCATCTAAAGACTAAATAAGACATTGCACTGGAAAACTTGAGTGTTACACACATTGGCCATTCATGTTACAAGAGCTTCTTGCTAAATGGCTTTGGTGATGTTTGTTGTGTCTCTGTACTTGTTCCCCACGTCAAGGTGAGTGGTTAGAGACCAGAATATTCATTGTTCACATAGACTAGTGAGTGCTCAACCAACCAGAGCACACAGTGACTGATGCTACACAATGAACTTATGGAATAATTATATGTAAAATGAGACTCAGGAGGCTGAGATCTGAGGATCACAGTTCAAAGCCAGCCAAGGCAGGAAAGTCTGTGAGACTCTTATCTCCAATAAACCACCAGAAAACTGGAATTGGCACTGTGGCTCAAGTGGTAGAGTGCTACCCTTGAGCTGAAGAGCTCAGGGAGAGTCCCCAGGCCCAGAGTTCAAGCCCCACGACCAACAAAAAATAATAAGAAGTGGGAAAGAACTGAACATATGTAGCATGCATTTCTCCATAGAAGATACCCAAATAGCTTGAAAGTACATGAAAAACATTTAAAATCACTAATCATTAGGGAACTGTAAATCAAAAGCCCAATGAGATAGTGCATCACACTCATTAGGATGGTTACTTTATAAATGCATACATACACCCATAGAAAAATACTACAAAAATAACACATGTTGGTGAGGATGTAAAGAAATTGGTACCTGGAAGTGTCAAATTCATAGAGATCAAAAATAAAAGACAGGCCGCCAGGAGTTGAGAGGAGTCAGAATGGGAGTTGTTATTTAATGGGCATAGAGTTTCAGTTTTGCAAGAAACTGCAAGATGAAAGGAGCTCTGGAGATGGATGGTGGTGAAGGTTGCACAACAATATGAGTGTTCTTCACAGTACTGAAGAGTACACTCAAAAATGGTTAGGATGTTAAAATTGCCAGGTGTGGTGACATTACCAGCTAATCAAAAGGCTGAGGGAGAAAGATCATTTGAGGCCACAGTTCTAAAACCAGACTGTGCAATAAAATGAGGACCCAGGGTGGGGGGGGTGGGGGGTGGGAGATGGGAAGGGATGGGAAGAGGAAACAAAGGAGGAGGCAACAATGTTTGATAAGAAATGTACTCATTATCTTGCCCATGTAATTGTAACCCCTCTGTACGGTATTTTCACAATAAAAAAAAATGAGGACCCATCTCAAAAACACAGTTTGTGTCTGTAAGCTTTTTATTATGTGTTGTATCACAATTGTAAATTTCAAAGGAAAGGGGATATCCTAGTAATGATTGTTGTAAAGAATTTCAGGCTAAAGTAACTATAAAAAGGATCTGACCAGCGTGGTCAGGAAAGCATCACTCAAGCAAAAGCAGGATGAAAAGGAGAGTTTACTGGAGGGGAAAAGAGGGTGAACAGAATACCATTTACCAAGTTCTTGTGTGGTGAAGGATCACCATTTGATTAGGATGCATTGTTAGACAAAATACAAATACTTGCTTTTACTAGATTTGTTTCTCTTTTTAATTGAGGCATACCTTGCAAGTATAGATTTATACAATGTCTAAATACATAGAACTATGTATAGTTTTTAGTAGAATCATTTAAGTACAGCAACAGTGAAACAGCATGTTGCTGTGTTTCCTTTCTCCCTTCTATTCCCTTTCAGCAAGAAGCTATCAACCTGGAAGGAGACCATGGGATATGATAACTGTCTGCAACACATGATCCTCATGTAGCTCTTTTTCAGAATGGAAAAAAAATGTTATTGTTAGGACAGTTAGTGATATTTGAATAGAGTCTCTGATTGGCTGGTGGTACAGCAATGCCTGCTTCCTTATTTTGTGTTGTGGCTATATAATGTCATTGCTTTCAAAAATATTCCCTGATTCATTGAAGGTTTGATGTAGCATCATGTTGACAATTTACTTTTAAATTATACAGAAAAAGAACAATGGTAATGGGTGAGCATGTGGGTATTTATATAGCAAGACAGTCAACAGAACAAATGTGGTACAATAGTTAACAATTAGACTAGCTGGCTAAAGGAGAAATGGCTTGAAATTTTCTAAAAGTTTGACATTATTTTCAGAGCAATGATATTTAGAAAACATTGTCAGTGAGCACTGGTGGCTCAGATCTGCAATCATAGCTCCTCAGGAGGCTGAGATCTGAGGATCAAGGTTTGAAGCCAGCCCAGGCAGAAAAGTTTGTGAGCTCTTATCTCCAATTAGCTACCACCACCACCACAAAAAAAAAAAAAAAAGGCTGGAAGTAGAGTTGTGGCTCAAGCGGTAGCATAGTAGCAACAAAGCTTAGGGACAGGGTAGCACAAAAAAAGAGACTTTGTCTATTGGTGAAATGAATACACGCAAGACAGCAAGTAACAGATAAAACCATAGAACACTGAATTTGAAAAGGTAAAGTTTGAGGAAAAAGATTTCTTCAGTGTGAAGCCAGCCCTCTTGAAAGTAACCACACAGGGTTATGATAAATTCATAAGCATTCTGATTAAACATCTGCTTGCATTAATGAGGCCTTGACATGGGCTCTGGGGACATAAGCTCCTTCTCTGGATGGTGCCCTGGCTCCAACTCCAATTCACCTCTATGGCACCACCTTTTCCAGGCCCAGAAAGTGAAGGATGGAGTGAGCAAACCTACCAACAGCATCTTGCTGTACATAAGACCTAGGCAAAACTGTCAACCCAGGGAGTTCTGAAGTGAGCTGAGAAAGAATACTAAGCCTCTTGGTATTTCTAGACTTCTGCAAAATCACCAAAGGCCCCAGTCAAGTCTAGGCATGAGGCCTGGAGTTTCCACATGCACCTAACAATTGAAGCCAGTGGCACAAGATTCTTGATGTGCCCTGGTGTGGGAGCCTTACAAAGGGAGCATCATGGCAAAATGGAGAGACAGAGGAGCCCCAAATCTCTGTCATTCATACCCCACCGAGCTGGAAGCGCACACGTGGGTATATGGCTGTTAGCACTGTTGTGGTTGGATGCCCTTGGGTAATTACACCACATAAACAATTTTTTAAAAATAGGTCAGAAACTGTAAGTACGGTCCTACATATTCTTTGGGGGGAAATTGTCATAGGGCTGCTGAAATCTAGTCTCTGTGCCTCTCAAAAGAATCATAGCTGAGTTAAGGAAAATCATTCAATTTTAAAGTGTTTATTCATTTTTAATTTTTATTGTAATTATAAAGGTGATGTATAGAGGGGATTTACAGTTACATAAGTCAAGTAAAGAGTACATTTCTTCTTTTGGTCTTTAATCTCACCCTGAAGTTTCGGAATCTTAGCACCATCCTTTTCTTGGATTTCTCTGGAACATACTTTTTAAGTCCCACCTTTCAGATAGAGAAGTAGAGGAGCTACCCCTACCCTCCTCCATCTCCTCTTACCTCTCCCTCTGCTCAAGTTCTTAACCCCATTTTTCCTTTTTCCATCACTCCAGGGCCCACCTCTCTTATTCCTTCTGTCCTCCTCTATAGAGTCTAAATCTCCTGCTGTCTTATCAGGCAGCCCCCTCCCCACCAGACCTTATTTTGTCATAGAATGCTATTCCCAGGCCCCTCATTGAAATGTCCTTTTCTTCACCTTCCTCAACTTCCCAATCTCTGGACCTTCTACATTCCTGTTTACTCCATTCCTGTCTTCATGAGCTCCTCCTGCTTTGCCCATATCCATCCATGACAGGGCTGTTCATCAAAGTTCCTGCCTTGATACTGCTTCCTTTTGACTCCATCCTTTACCAGAATGATCCTACCACCACCCAACATCCTGAGAACAGTTCTTTCTTAGTCACTCAAGATAGCCAGCTCCTGTTTCTCTGCTCTCGTTCCTCTTTTTCTCCTACCTCCTACTTGCAAGCGAGCTCAAATCATAAATATCTCTCAAGCCACCTCTGGTCTCTAGTTCCTCTCCTTGCCTTGATTTAGGCTCTAGGATTTCAGCCATTACCTCCAGCCTCTTTACCTTCTCTGCCATTATGAACACTCAAGAAACATCTTGAGGGCAATTAAGTCATTAGGCTTCTGGTAATACTATCTTTCCCGTTTCATATTCTGCTATTTTCAACTATTTCAATTCACTACTCTTTCTCTGCCTGCATCTTTTTTTAACAAAACTTTTCATCCTTTAAAATCCAGCTCTGTTGTCTTCCTGCTCCAGGAAGCCCTCTCAAACTCTCCAAAACAGTCAGTGGGAAAATGGTCTTTGTCCTGTTCAGAACCATAATGTGGTGCTATGGCAATTTGCTTACCCATCATCTTCCTATCTGGTGCTTGAGACCCTGACCTAGGCATCTTCCGAAGGTAAAAATTATGCTTCCTCATAGGCTGTGCCTGCTTGATCTCTATCTCTCTCTCCCTCCCCTCCCCTTCATCTTCCTCCTCTTCCTCCCCTTCCCCCTCCTCTTGCTTCCCTGCTTCTTCTTCCCTTCCCCTTCTTCTTTTGGTGTTACTCCAGACTGAACTCAAGATCTTGCAGTTGCTAGGCAAGTGGTCTACCACTTGGATCATGTCCTTAGTCCTTTAACTTCCAGTTTGTTTGTTCATATTGAGTCTCATACTTTTTCTTGAGGCTGGCTGTATACCACTATCCTTCAACCTGAGCATCCCAAGTAGCTGGGATTATAAGCATACACCATGATACCCTGTAAGGGATGACTTTCCAACAGGTACAAGTTTTTGCCAATGGGAGGAGAATGAAGAACAAAACCTAAATTTTAAGACAAAAAAAAATTCTCTTCACAATAGCCTTTGTGCTGCAGTGTTATTTGTTATTGGCTCCTGGACCCAATACTCCTGATCTGCTTCTTGACATTTTTACTTCTTCTGTTGTTGCTGTTGATGGTTGTGGGGCTTGGAATAAGGCCTGGGCATTGTCGCTGAGAAATTTTGTTCAAGGCTAGAACTTTAGCATTTTGAGCCACAGCTTCACTTGTGGTTTTCTGGTGGTTAATTGGAGATGAGAGTCTCATAGTTGTTCCTGCCTGGTTTGCTTCAAACTGTGATCCTCTGATCTCAGCCTCCTGAGTAGCTAGCCACCAACAACAGCACGTGGATGTGTCAGTCCGATCAAAGCTTAGCCACTGAGGTTCCTTTTGCTGACTGTCCATCGACCTTTTCCCCTTTCTGAATCCTTTCTGACCTTGAGGTTCAACTCAAATTCCACCCTCTCAGTAGAAACTTCCCAGGCTCTTTCAACCCTCATAATTTTTTCTTTCTTAATACCTACAATACTTAAGTTCTTATTAGAATTTAATTGCATACATCCTGAATTTTATAACTTTCATTGACATTCTTTATTACAAACCTTTTATATTAGAGAAATTATTTTAAAAGTGAAGCAAAAGAAAAATCATTCCTCTTCTTGTGAGAGTCACTCTGATAGTGTATAAAATTTTTCAGACTTTTGTTATGTATACATACAATTTTTATAAATGAGATAATACTATAAATTCTGTTTTATAAATTATCTTTTAAAATATACTAGTGGAAATTAACATACCAATACACATACTTCTGCCAGACACCTGTGGCTTATACCTATAATCCTAGCTACTTAGGAGGCTAATAACTAAGGATTTTGGTTCAAAGCCAGCCCTGGGCAGGAAAATCCATGAGACTTTTATTTCCAATTAACTACCAAAAAGCTGGGAACGGAACTGTGGTTCAAAGTGGTTGAGCACTAGCCTTGAGCACAAAAGCTCAAGGATATCGCCCAGGCCCTGTGTTCGAGCCCTAGGAAACACACACACACACACACACACACACACACACACACACACACACACTCCTGCCAGTAGATGTAGTTCATGTAGTTCATGCCTCTAAGCCTAGCTACTCAGGAGGCTGAGATCTGGAAGATCATTGTTCAAAACTAGCCTAGGCAGAAAAGTCTTTGAGACTCTTATCAATTAATGAGCAAAATGCTGACTCAAGTGGTAGAACATCAACCATGAGAAAGAAAGGGTTAGTGAGAATTTGAGATTGTCATTTCAGGCCCTGATACTGGCAAAAAAAAAAACCTTCTGTAGATTGTTAATTTCTAATATAATTTTAAATACTATAATATATTAATATAATTCATAAAAGCAATTATACATAAAATGCAGCATTTTGTGAACTGTTCCATGTATATTGTGACTACAGACTCATAACATTTTTCTTTTCTTTTTACATGCTGGTACTGGAGCTTGGACTAAGTGTGCTCTGTCCCTTAGCTTTTTCACTCAAGATTGGTGTTCTACCACTTGAGCTACAGCTACCTCTGGCATTTTGGTGATTAGCTGCAGATAAAGTCTCACAGATTTTTCCTATCTGACCTGATTTCCAACTTTGATCCTCAGCACTCAGCCTGAGTGGCTAAAATAACAGGTGTGAACCACAGCATTGGGCCACACTCACAGTTTTTAAAGTTCATGGAGGATAGTGTCTGACATTTTCTAATTTTCCATCCCTTATGTGCATACTAGTTGTTTGTGTTAGGTATGTCAAAAAATTAGTATATTTCAACTACCAATGTTTTGTAAAAGAAGGGTCTTGGGCTATCACTATATATAGCAATGTTAAGAACATTACTGTTTTTTAGAGCTGATTTCCAAAGTCCTTCTTAAGTACTGTGATCTTTAGGGAGATAAAGATGAAACAAAAGAAGAGATACATGGCTTTAAAACCAAAACAGGCTGCCGGCCAAATTTACCAATAACTAGAAGTCCAATTTTGGTGTGATTCTAGTTACCCTAGAAACTACAGTGCACTCTGACTTGGAATGCACTTGAGGTTTTTTCAGAACTTGTGTGAAATTTGCTACAATGAGAAATCACTGCTATTGGCAGCAGCATCTGCAGAATATAGTGACCCTCCAAGGCCCTCCTGTGCTGCCTAGCAATCCTGCTACATCTCCTGGTGCTGGTTTACTCCTTTCCTCCATCTCTCAACTCCAATACCCTGGTCAGCTGGTCCTGATGCTTAATCCTCTAAGAAAACACAGCCTGTGCTTCACAGATCTGTGAGGGATCCTCAGGCTTCCCATCCCTACATCCTTGCCTCTTTGTAACACTCATCAGTGCTGCCTTCCTCCTTTTGTAGGGGTGAACTGGCCTTAGCCCCATGAAAGGCTTCACTCTCTGGTTTACATACTACAGAAATCATCTCCCTTTCTTTGCATTGTTTTCCCCAGGGCAAGATTAGTCCCCACAGTGAGTTCAAATTTCTCCTTTGCCTTTCACCCATTTCCTTATTTTACAATGGAAGTCCTCTAAACAGTGGTCTCTAGTCTTCACACCGCCCCCCCCCCCAGGTTCATCTCTACCATCATTCCTTCCGCACTGATGCCAGAGACCTCTGAGTCACCAAACATACAAGCCAATGATGTGTTCTCTTATTTGTCCCATTGACAACTTCAGCACAGCAAAAGTCTCCTTGCTTTTCCAACATCCTCTTTCACTTGACTTTTAGCATGGAGCATCCTCTCTCCCTTTACTCTTACGGCTGCTGCTTATCCACCTATTAGCTGATTGTCCTTATTTTCTTCATCCTCCAGACTCTAAATGTTTATTAGAGATGAGATTCTCCCCTCTTTTCTCCTCTTCCCCTCTTTTCCTCCTTCTGGATTTGCATTCCCCCTCTCCCTGCCCTTCCCCTTCCTTCCTCTTCTCTTCCTTTTTCCCCTCCCATTCCCTCTCTCCGCTTCCCTCTCCCCTTCCCTACTCCCCATCCTTTTCCCTCTCTATGTTCTCAAATGTTTTATGTTGATGCCACTCATGTTTCTACCCCAAGTCTGGATGTCTTTTCTGACTTCTAGGTTCCCATATCTAATTATTTGCTCAATTTTCCATTTACATATTTGGTAAGCATCTAAAATCAGCTATCCAAAACCAAATGTTTGTGCTTTCTCCCATGTCTCACTAAGTTGTATCTCCACTCCAAAATCCAGAGCCGCCTTTGGCTCCCGTTCTCTCACATTCCACAGATGAATCATCAATAAATCCTGTCCAACTTAATCTTTGAAAATGTGTCTAGATCTCATTTATGGCTGATGTTCTAGTCCTGCTAGCTGACCTCAAAAGCCTCTTGCCTGGTCTGTCCACTTCCACTTTTACTCTCCCTTCTACTTAGTAAACAGTGATCCTTTAGGAATTCAGGCTAACTGGTTTTCATTATCTACAGAAATCCCTATAAATAACCTCCCATTCCCCCCCCCCCCAAATCTGCTGACTATACCTCTAGAATTGTGGCTCAGCTACACAATCAATCACAAGGGCCTCTGCTGGCTTTGTTCCTGAAACATGCCAAATCTACCCTGCCTTCAGGTCTTTGCACTTGCTCTTCTTGATATCTGAAAACTTCCCCACCCCGCCCCAACATAAGTGCAGCAATTATCCTCTTGCTTCATTTATATTTTTTCTTAAATATATATTCTTTATCAAGAAACACTTCTTTGACCCACCTTAAGAAGAACCTCAACCCCTATCACTCCAAAGCCTTGCTACTTACCTTTACATGCTTCACTCTAAGTCATCCCAACTTATGAGCTGACCCCATTTATATCTATAGCTTAGACATAGATATATGTTTGGCTCATTGTCTTTTTCCCAAGCTCAACACTAGAATAAAAATTCCACGAGATCAGAGGCTTTGTTCTGTTTACTGTTCCATCCCAGCTAATAGAATAGCTGGAAGAAATAACCATGTAATAGGCAAGTCAACAATTACTGAGCCAATCACCAAAGCTTTTCCAATTCCATCAGTTCTTCAAAGTGTCACCTGGGCATTGCTAAGCAAGATAGATGTACATTAACATCTAGTTTTGACATAGTAAACATTAGTGATAATTCCAAGGTACTTGTCCCAGTGAGAATTTTCCTCATCAACAGAACTTCCTTCCATTACTAGGCTCTTCCTGTCTTGGGCATTCTTCCTCCCAGCATCCTACTCTAATCCCTTTTGTCAAGATTTCATTTGGTACTAACTTTGCTTTGCTGAGATGATTCAAGGTGCGACACTGGAAATTCTGCCCACCGTTTTGCCTTAGGAAGAACTATTACAATCTTCTCAACATTATCAAATTCTGTCTAGGGTGCTGGGGTGCATGGAATCCAAGAGTTCAAAACTGTCCTGTCTTCTGTCTTCCTTTCCTGGTCCTTTTCTTCTTGCATATCTTCTTTTTCTTTTTTTTAATTTTATTTTATTGTAAAGATGCTGTACAGAGGGGTTACAATTACATGAGTAATGAGTACATTTCTTGTCAAACACTGTTACACCATCCTTTTTTTCCCTTTTTTTCCTATTATCCTTTCCCTTCCCCAACTCTCCCACTTCCCCCCCACACACCTGATTATTTTCTTTTTCTTGTTTTCATTTTTGATTTTTTTTTTGGGGGGGGGGGCTTGAACTCTGGGCCTGAGCACTATCCATGAGCTCTTGAGCACAAGGCAAGCCTCTGCCACTTCTGGTTTTCTGGTGTTTAATTGGAGATAAGAGTCTGCCTGGGCTGGCTTTGAACTGCAATTCTCAGGAATCTCAGCCTTCTGAGTAGCTACGATTATAGACATGAGCCACCAGCAGCCAGCTTCCTGCTTTATTTTTTTTAATAAATTCTAGAAACAAAGTTAGTTGGCTTCAATAGCATGATACAAAGCCATTAACCTAGGACACCATATCATGATGACAGATGAAGCTCATATTCTAGATCAAAAGACACAGGTAACTATGTAGGAAAAAGGTGCATCAGGACAGGTTGAATGTTTCAGGCATGGAAAATAAATTGACCTCTACTCAGGTTGCTGCCATAAATACAGAGTGAAAGATCTGCATCTGTTTCCCATTGCAAATGACTGAAGTGTTGGAGTAGCAGCATCAGCCAGGGGCAGCCTAGCAAACAGGATAAAGGTGCTAAGGTGTCCACTGGCTAACCTCTGTAGCATGGTGGGAAAGGAGCCCTTAACACTTGACTTACCATGCTAATTCATACAGTGCCAAATATTCTTTTCAGGTTTCAATTCAAATAACCTGCTTCCAACTCCTAAAACAAAATGAAACTTTCTACTAGACTTCTTCATGCTCCTGAAAGGCAATGATTTTTTATCTTCTTTGACATCATGGAGAGAATATATATGATCACTGAAGTGGGCATACCCTGCAGGTTAACTAGTTTTAATTCAGCCTCTCTGAATGACTCAGTAACACAATCTCTTCAGGTGCATTAGGCTTTGTCATCTTGACTGTCCTACTCATACTTGAGAGTTTTAATTCACAAATGCTGAATCCAAGTCTACAGGCAAATAAACTAATTTACAGCATCTTCTAGCCTTTGCTGTATCTACCTGGAACCAGAAGTAAGGGGCAAATTTGGCTTCTCACCCATCGGCATGTCTCCTCACATAGCTGGCCAGTCTTAGCCTGCCTAAAGAGAAATGAATCTATGATCCTCATATGGATATTTTCAAGCCTGCCTTTATTAAAATGTATAAAGTTTCTTTCGCATCATACATTTACAAGAATGAGGAATGCAAGTCAGGCACTGGTGGCTCATGCCTGTAATCCCACATACTCAGGAAGCTGATTCCTGGAGGAACCATGGTTTGAAGCCAGCCAGGCAGAAAAGCCCACAAGACTCTACTGCTAATTAAACAGCAAAAAAAAAAAAAAGTGGAGATATGGCTCAAGTGGTATAGCACTAGCTGAACAAGAAGTTCTGTGTGCAAGCCTTAGTACCAGTCACTTCCAGGACTGTCAAAGAACAGCTTGGTTAAGTTAGCATCCCTATTCTGTCCTTTCTAGGGAAGGGGTCCATCCCAAGGGGTGCTAGATCAGAAATAAAGAGACACAGGTCTTCTAGCTGACAGACCATCCCTCATTTGAAAACTGGAAATCTTAGAGAAAGATCTCCCAGTACCAGGCTTACCAATGGAAGTTCTCTTGTGCTGATAGAAAAATTAATTCAGTCTTGCACTTGTCATGGTCCCTCACAAATGTGCTTTTCACATACACATTCCAAGCCTGTCTTTGAAAATTGGGCCCTCAAAGGTCAGTGATTGGAGCAACACTTTGGATGATATCACAAGACTCCCAGGGCGACGCTTCACTGCTTCCTCAGCATATGCCAGGGCCCATTTTATAGAGGGGATTTATGAGCCTTCTCTCAGTAGAGCGAGCCAAAGTTTTATAATATTCATTAAAAATCAGCACCACGTGTAATAATATGGAATACTGCCTTGCAGTTATAGGTGTTCAGGGAAACAGGGCAGGATTTCTTGGCCTTGGCAAGAGGTTGAGTTGCAGGCACCAGCACAACACTAACACAACCTTATTTTATTGCAAATGTTATGTCCAGCCTAAGTCCTAATTTAACTCTGATAACTGTAACCATCATCAAGCTTTCTTCTGACAAAGCAGCGTCCCCAGCGAAAGGAAGCAAAGTATCTGCAGACGTTATAGAAACCCGGTAGGCTGGCTCTTAATTAGCAATAGATGACACTCTTTCTACAATCCGGCCGCGGGGTCTTAGAGGTTCGCTCAGTGGGGCAGGCCCAGACCCACCTGAAAGGGATCCAAACATCCCATCACCAGTCGATGGGAGACTCTCCTTCCACCGCGCGGCCTCCAAGCATCTTTTCCAGCCCCTCCCCAGGGAGAAAGGATAGGCAACCCTGGAATCCTAGGTTGTGAGGTCTGGCTCCCTTCCCCGATACAGTGCTAGTGCTTAGGGCTCTTGGCTCATTCTCCACGTGCCGCCCTAACCATCACCACTAGCCTAGCCTAGCCGCACTACCACACACACACACACACACACACACACACACACACACACACACACACACACACACACACACACACACACACACACACACACACACACACACACACACACACACACACACACCCTTCCTTCTCTTTGTAGGCAGGGCCGGGCCTGGCCGAGCCAAGTGGTCAGCTGGGCAGGGAGGAGCGGGCTCTGGCAGCCGCGCGGCCGCACAAAGCCGGGAGATCGGTGGCCGCGGCGGCGTGAGGCGCGCCCCTTCCCGCGAGCCGGAGAAGCGCGCGCGCCCGCCCGCCCCGAGCCCTAGCCCCAGCCCCAGCCCCCCGGAGGAGCGCCATTCGCGGAGCGGCTTACGCTAGTCGCCGGGCGTACGGCGCCCCAGCGGCCGGGGAGGTGCGCTGCCCGGCTCCCGTAAAGTTATTGTGAATGGGGAGCGGGTGACGTCAGCGCCGAATGTCAACAATGTAGCGATTGAGAGTGTGGGCGTTCCGGGGAGAGCTCGAGCCGCGCGGCGCGGAGCAAACAGCGCCGAGCCGCCGCCGCCGCCGCCGCCGCCTCAGCCGCCCCAGCAGCCGCAGCCGCAGCAGCAGCAGCAGCAGGAGCCGCCGCCGCAGCGGCCGTGCACGCCCGAGCCACGGTCGCAGCCGCGCTAACGCGAGCGCCCACCACCGCCGCCGCCCGCCCCTCTCGCTTTCGCCCCCGGCCTCTCCTCACCCCTTCCCTTCCCCCTTCCCGTCACACTCGGGGGGCTGTGAACGAGCTGCCATGTGATGCGCGTCCCCCCCGCGAGCTTTCGGTGACCCCCCGAACCGCCCACCCGCGCCAGCTGCCGGGAGGCGGCTGCAGGCTGCGAAGACGCGGGGAAGAGAAGGCGGAAAAGGACGCAAAGTTCTCCCGCGAGGTGAGTCCCCGGGCCGCGGGCCCCAGCGCCCAGGCGGGGCGGCGGGCCAAGTTTGCGTGGGGAGCGGGTGCGCGGGGCAGGCGGGGAGGCGTGGGACGAAGTGGCGCGGGAAGGGACGCGCGGCCGCCCTCCCAGCGCCGGGCCCGCTTTGATGGCTTTTTCTAGGAACGGGAAGGGGGTGGGAACGGCGGGGCCGGAGGACGCGCGGCGGCGGCGGCGGCGGCGGCGGCCCCGGCGCGCTCACCCGCCCGGCTGTTTACGGCGGGCGGGCGAGGCGGCATTGTATTTTGCTCGGGTCGACGGGTGTTTTGGAACAGCGGCGGGAGGAGGAGGAGCGGAGGGTAATAAGTCAGGCGTGGGGAGGGCGGGCTGGAGGGAGGCGCGCGTCCGCGGGAGCCCGAGCAGCTGTCAGACCGACGGCCCTGCCCCCGCCTCCCCTACCCCCACATTCCCCGGACCGAAAGAAGCCGGGGCGTCCCGGTCCCTTAGCCCGCGAAACCCGCGCCGCTCCGGGCCGGCCGGGCGGCCTCCTCCCCGTGCACCGCATCCGCAACCGGCGCTGCTGCGCCGACCGCGCGGACGCCGCGCCTTAGCGCTCGGCTGTCAAGCCGCCGCCGGGTGGCCCCGACCACCGCGCCTGGAGAGGGATCAAAGCTCAAGTTTCGGGTCTCAGGAAGCAGCCCGGGGACGCGCGGGTTGCAGACCCAGGTGGAATTTCCTTCTAGCCCAGGGCCGGCCGGAGCGTGGGGTAGGCGCGGTGCACCGAGCTCGGCGCCGGGTGCTCCCGGTTTCTGAGTGACAGCTCGCCCCGGCGTCCCGCGGTACCCACCCACAACCTTCACTGCGGTCTCCGAGCCCGTAGCTTCACGCGCCCCTTCGATCTCCCCCCCCCCACCTCACACACACACACACACACCACCACCACCACGGTGGGTCTTCACTAGTGGGTGTTCCGAAGCCGAGGGCCGCGGAGGGGTTGTCCCAGGTGCGATGCCCACGAGCGTACTCGCGCGAGCATCCCTGCGACCTCGGTCTGGAGCCTGGAGGAAGCGGGCAGGGCAGGGTGCGTCTGTTTGAAGGTGCGTTTGAACTCCCGGCTTTGGGGGGTCGTGGGCACACAGGGGATCCCCAGCAAGCTTTGGCATGTAAGTATGAGAGTTTGACAACTTGGGGGAAGTTCCCGCCAGGCCGCAGTCCAGGTGGTTTGGGCTGGTGACTGGAGAAGGGGCACCTGGCTGCCTGTTCCCTCAGTCACTGTCGCCACCGAGAAACGAGAGGCACCAGGGCGCCCCCCCCCTCCCCGACCGAGGCTGCAGACTGTCCGCGGGGCCCGCAGGTGGCGAGCCTCGGCGGTCCTCCGGGGCTTTCACCTTCGCCGTGCAGTGCTGCAGTCTCACACGCGGAGTGAATTTCATCTGTTGAGTGTATTTAACTAAAAAGGGTAATTACTTTAGATTAAAAAAAAATCCTTTCCTGCCTAGTGGGAACCTTGGCGGAGATGATGCCTAATGAGATTTTTTTTCCTTTGGTCTTTGTCTGTTTAGAGTAAAATTAGAGATGTTAACTCTGATAACAGCTTCCTCAGATCATTACAATGTAACGTGGAGGAAAGGCTCGTGGAAGCTGCGAAGGCTCTGGCTGGCCTGACAGGAGCTGAGCTTGCAAGGCTGCCGCTTTGGTTAAGCGGGCTATTTCCGTACGGGCTTCTTGCTTAAAATGTGAGATCGCCCCACCCTGGTTCTCCGGCAGCTCTCGAGTAAACGGCAGTTTTCATTATTGCAGGTAATAATAAACGTGAGTCAAAAATGACATCTTGGTGGAATTAGTCTTTAGCTTGTAAGAGAGAGTGCTAAATTACAGTGTTGCATTCAAACGGCTCCAGTGAAAAGTCTGTCACCCTTTCCATTATAAATGCAGTTTTTTTTCAGGAGTTTATAATTTCAGCACAAAACTTTGAGATGGTGACAATGTTTTCTCCTTCAAGGATTCTAGTCTTTAAAATACATTAATTTCTCATTTGGATACTATTTGCTAATCCTGAAACTTGCATTCACAGGGGGGGGGGGTGGGATGGGTACCAGAGCATGCAATCATGGAATAAAACACTTAGGTTAGTATTTTCATTTGGATTTTAGAAGGCTTCAGGCTTGTCATTTGGTAGTCACAAATGTGCTGAATTCTTCTAATATCTGTCCAAGCTGCAGCTGGGTTGAAATGTCGGTCTGATGCATATGCTAGGATTATGTGGAAAAATACATTTTTCCTCATGCATACAAATATCTGAACACATAGCTAAATTATAAACACCCTTGTTAGTGATTGCTCAGGTTTGTGTGGGTTTTTTGTAGATTACATCTCAGAATCTGCCTAAAAGAAGAAGAGACAGGATGAGACAGGATGAAGGGAATGGAGATCTTCAAATTTTCATTTTCAATAGTGCCAATCCTGGGAAGAAGCCATTTATTCTCTTTCTATTGAATTATGCCCTTTGACTCAGTATCTTCAGGCAATTCCCTTCCAGCCACTCACCTCTGGCTGCTGTGTGAGAGGCTTAATTATTTGCAAACTGCCTTGAAATCCCAGGATGAAAGGCACTGGATAAGTGCAGAGTATTGTTATTCAGATATGGAATTTAATGATCCATTACAGTTCATCAGGAAAATGCACTTTGCCGTGATGGTAGGAAACGTTTCCACCTGATAGAAGGTAATAATAACTGCTTAAAAGTAGGTTCAGATTACAGATGAGACAATTAGCTCTAGCCATGTGCTCTTCCAATTTGTTGCAATTCATTTTGTGATCAAAGTGAGTCTCAGTGAGCCAGATGGTCAGGTTCATGTTCAAATCTCTCCTAGGCCAGCCCTTTGCTTCTGGGCCCACCATACAGCCAATGTGACTTAGTTATTCATTAGCAACTGTGAGCTATTCTTCAGAATTTGTAATAGAGGCTTCTGTGATGCCAACAAAAGGGCTCAGACCAATCTGTATTGTTGGGAGCAGTTTAATTTTACTTGGATTAACTCTCAGTGTCTCTGGTGTGGATTTCGCTTTAACAAGGAAGAAAGAGAGCCCAGTGGATCTGCTGTTTGGCTCCACTGCTATAGGATTTGAACCTCAGATCTCTAGGGATATGTCTGGCTTGATTGTTAAATGAATGAGAGAATACTTAAAGTCACCTTGCTGTTTATCTAGGAGTAAGGAGCAGGACCAGTTTCACAAGCATAGATTAAAACAATTGTACTTTGCCCCTTTCAGCTCATACCTCCTTTAACATTCTATTGTTGTTGCCTTTATATCTTTTTAAAATTCCTGAACGAGGGAGCTCTCATTTCTATTTTTATTGCACCCCCACAAATTATGTATCTGGTCTTGATGATGCGGTAACTACCACGCTATAGTATTTATTGTTGCCAACTGTTGCCAGGCAGGAATTGGTGGTAATGCTAGCTTTGTTTTTACCGTATTTTACGATTTTTTTCCCAAGAAGAACTACATACCCAGGTTATTTTCCCCTGTGAAATACCTTATTTTAAAATATTAGCCCAAAATTTGTTCTTAAATGTTGGCTGACGATACATATAAAAGCTAGAGCTGTCTTGCAGATGGCCCATTTCCCACCACTGAATAGCCCAGATCATCTTATTGTTTAATATTTGTAGATTTAGCTATTTTCTAAAAGGTAGGCACCTGATGAGTAATTTGTGAGTTTCTACCAAATGGATGGTTACAACTGTTAAGAAAATAGATTTAAGTAAAACAAAAGTCTAAACCAACACCGAGTCTTCTCAGGGATTGAAATCTTTCTCTCTTTAAGAGAGAATTCAACCTGAAAGGTTAAAGATTATGTACCATGAACACAGGATTACCCTTTGTGGATAAATAGTCCAGTTTTGAACCGCCCCCTTCTATTTAGTTATTGACTAGTTGGGGTTACATGGATGTTTAATGTCTGAAGACTTCCATGTGAGTTTAACATTAGAGAACACATTAAAAACAACATATTCGCATTATTGAGCGTTCACATTGTGTCAGATAGTGCTAACTACCCTCATAGCCAACTTAGAGGAGCCCTGTGAAGAAGGCGATTCTACAAGATGGCATGATTCTAATCAGAACTTTGTTGAATGCAATGTGTGATTTTTTTTTTGAGTGGCTTTCCCAGGTTGGATCTATAATGTATCTCTGAGTATGGTTAGCACTGTAATGTAACATAGGGCATAACATATTAAAAATTTGGTCCCTGTCTTCACATCCATGGAACAGTGGCCAGTACAAGACATGATATGGTTATCAACATCTGAGGTTTAGGTACCTGACTGTCCACCTGCCTTTCCATTCCTCTGCCTGCCCCAGATGGATACTTAAGAAGCTCCTGTGGCATAGGGCCCCACTAGAGGCACTTGAAGTTCAGAAGTTAGTGCTGACTGCAAACATTGAAATTTCTTTGGCAAAACATATGAGAAGCAGAGCCATATTAAAAAAAAAAAGGCAACATCAAAGCAATGGGGAAGAGGAAAAGAGTTTTGGATGGTCTGACAATGTATGACAATATGTTTAATAAATATTTAAATTTTATGCAAATATTTACAAATTAGTCAAGTCAAAATTGAAACTTGCTGTGAGCTAAACATGTTGTAAACTCCATTAAGTTGCTTAAAATAGTCAAAATTGAGACTTGCTATGAACTAAATATGTTGTAATCTCCATAAGATTGCTTGAAACATAATTGACCATTTTCTTTCTTTTTGACCTGAGAGATATTTTTATAGAAAAGGTATTTGTTAACTAAAGGTTTTCCTTCAAACTTCCCCCTTTTTTCCTTTGTTACTTTTAAGTGTCTACTTAGAACTTGAACTTACTCTTGTTATGAACATGCTACTCCATTAAATCAGAAGGTGTCCCGATAATTTTACCACCATGTTCTTATATCAAGGACAATTTTATTTCTAAAGAATATGTAAATTGATTCTCTTTCTACTAATGGCACTATTTTAAACATCGAATAGGAGTTTAGTGTTTGCTTTTCCTTGAGCTGTTTTCCCTCCAAAATAGTAAATCTCCCCATCTAAAAGCATTCACATCCTAGTTTGTTCTAGTCACTGGAATTACAGCCAAAATGCCTCTGGGTCTTCCCCAGTGACTTCCTAATCATGCTTCTGCAGTATATTCCCCTGGTTGACTTCTCTTTTGTTCCTTAGCCTGATAATGATTTGTCCTTTGCTTCTGAGATGTGTCTTTTTCCTCCCTGACCTTTTTGTTCTCTTCCTGAGGGCTGTATGACATGCTGCTGCTATATGCTGAGAGCCTGAGCTTGGTTGCCAGCTTCCTCCCACCTCTGTGTCAGCTTTCATCTCCTCCTTTCCCCAGCATTGAAACCCCCCACTTTCTAGCCCTCATACTTCTCATTATTCTCTCCATTGTTCCTAAGATTGTGGCTGGCATGTGTTCAACTTCCCAGTGTCTTTCAGAAAAAGGTATTGGAGTTTCCAAGTTTCCCAACACTCAAGACTTGCTCAGTCATCTCTTCTCTATGGCCCTCGTTAGGCAAATCCTGCAAGACTTTCCTGCAGACCATAATCTTGCCTATAGAAGGCTTAATTAGGCCTTTGCTTTGGTGCTTAAATTTGGAAGACTTCAGCATGGGGATTTTTATTTCACAAGTATGAAGACAAAATGAAACTGCATTTTTAACTTTATAAATGTCCACAGATCCCTGGCAGCTTTGATTTTCATCCCATTCTGTCTCTTGTCAATGCTACAAATGGACCAAAAAGCATCCAGAAAAGCTGTTCTGTAGAAACTGATGCCTCATGCATTTATTCCACATACAGACTGAGTATCTTATCAATGCTAGGTGACTGGAGTTGCAAGTAGGGAATACACTCAGTCCTGGTGACTCATGAAGCCCATCATCAAGTAGAAAGGATGGCATTAGACAGTTAGTGACAGGTGAGCTCATTAAAACATCTGTGGCAAGGCACCCATGGCTCCACCTGTAATCCCCACTATTATCCCAGACAGAAATGTCCATTAGACTCTTATTTTCAATGAACCACCAAAAAGTAGGAAGTGGAGCTGTGGCTCAAGTGGTAGAGCACTAACCTTAAGCACAAAAGCTCAGGGATAGCACCTACACCCTGAGTTTAAGTCCTAAAAACCACACACACACACTTCTGTGAAGGCAAGGTATGATGAAGGGAATTTGACTAGTTGGGAGGTTGGGGACCCCCACCCACCTACCAGGAATTGAGGAGCGAGCTTCAGTCAGGTTCACTTTAAATCTTGAGGCTTGCTTTTCCCAGTAGCTTCCTAATCCTATTAATTTCCTACTCTCCTTGCCCCTTTGGAGTATTGCATAAACCATACCCCTGGGGCCATTTTGGCAAATAATGGTTCTTGTTTAACAGAGTCCAGAATTGATTTATTTACCTGAGTCTTTAGACAGAATTGCTAATTGCCCAAAGTACCATTTAGTTCATTTTTGTACTTAGAGAAAGTGCAAGTGAATGTTGTTACTTTGAAGATATGTAGGTGGTTTGGGCAATAATTGAGTGATCATAAATTCCATAGATACTGCCCCTAAGCAAGGATCTTAACTGAAACTGAGTTTGGCTTTTGTCTAAATCCCCCTATTCCCAGAGAGGGGGGAATCTTCATCCTCTACAGATCTAACATGGTTACTTAGATCTTTCTTGGAAGCACAATTTAGGAATGTTGGGAGTGTAACTACTTAAAATAAATTCACTATACTATTGCTAAGATTCCTGTATCTTCTTTTTATTTGATGACAGCCAAAGAGCTTCTGTGTGTTTCTTACATTAGTTCAATCCTCCTAACAGCCCAGAGCTAAGTATTGTCATTAGAAGTTGAATTCCCATGTCACCCAGCTAATGAGTGAGAGAGCTGGGATTGGACAGTAGATGTTTGCCTGCTAGAGCAGGTACTCTTAACCATCACGATATATATAATGTCTCCCTCCCCACTTCTTTGTCTAAGTAACAGGTCTCAAAAGAGGAAAAGTAGGCCATCTCACTCTAAAGTACTTGATACTTTGTTGGCATCTATGTGAAAGAAAATATTGAAAAATAATTTCTCAGGGAAGGAACCTGATTGATCATATCTCTAGTCCATTCAAGGATCAGAAAGTGAAAGTGATGACATGAGAAAGAAGACATAAAGTAGACACATCATGAATCAATGGCTTTGTCCCCAAGGCTTATCTGTAGTCAGACTCTTCCATTGTTAAGTGAAGGATTTGCTTTTTGCTGTTTTCAGTGGGAGGGGGGGAGCATGTAAGAGACTATTCCTCTAGTCGGTAGAGCATTCTATGCTAGAGGAACAATGCTATAGGAACCAATTCCAGTAGATCTTCTAATTGGAAATACTAACTACCAGTCACAGATAAAAGTAAGTAACCTTTGTACTCATTCTAGTCAATTTCAGGAAGAGATTATGTTGGCAGATTATTATGTTGCAACTCCCAACCAGAGATTTGAATGGGTTTGAAGGACTCAGGGAGACATTTGTTTTGGCAGTGTCCCCTAATTACCTTGGGTTTACAGGGTCACTGTTCAAAAAGCTTACTCAGCTTAGTTCTGCCGGACAACAACTTGTCATCTTTAGTCAAGAGGCATTATTCTTGGGAGCTGCTTAAACATTAAGCATACTTTTAAAACCCAGTATGGGAAATGATCAAATGTACAAATGAACGTACTGTGATTATTTTTTAGCATTTAGATCAAAATTTTGAGATGGCTAAATGGGGAGATGCTTAGTGTGTCAGTGTTGGAGGTTTTAAATGATTAAAAAAATCAAGCAGATGAGTGCATAAAGATTTCTATGCAAACAATGATGAGCTTAAATTAAAGCTGCTGATTTAGTGTGAGAATTACTTGCATTGATTTGTAGAATATCTATATGGGCTCAAGATTCCATATTATGCAAATGAATAAGCCCTGAAGAGTCAAACTGAAAAAAAATGAAATTAACTGCAAAAGATATTATTACCCATTCAGCAAGAGGAAAATGTAGCCATACTGCAATTTAACCCTTACTTTCCATGCATCCCTCTGGGAAGATGAGCATCAGGGAGGTTGGTCCTTGTCTTAATTGTAAGGAAGCAAGGTTTGCTACCAGTTATCCCAAGTTCTATTTCTGTCCTTGCTTCCTAAGCTTTGTGTTGTCCTGTCTTTTACCACACAATGCCCTTAACTAATTCCTGTCCTTCTCTTTCAAATCCAATCTCAGAAGAAGAGGGTTTTATGAACACAGTTGTACTAGGATATTAATAGATGTGCATACCCAGTACATGACTTCTTTGAGGCATGAGCATATTAATACAAAACAAAGGTAAAGAAGAAACACTCTCAAAGTGGGAATCTTTCACAGTAGTATTTCACACAGTGGTAACTGAGTAGTTGGAGTGAATTTTTCAATAAAGAAAAAGGGTTGTTCATAAACCTAACGTTGGGCAGAGAGAATAGACAAACTGACTCAAAGCTACAAACCACAGTAATATTCAAAAGTATAAAAGACAGGTTGGGCACCAGTGGCTCAAACCTGTAATCCTAGTTACTCAAGAGGGGTTACAATTACATGAGCAAGGTAATGAATACATTTCTTATCAAGCATTATTGCCTCCTCCTTTGTTTCCCCTTCCCATCCCTGCCCTCCCATCTCCCCCCACCTTGCACTCCACCCCCCCCTTTATTTCCAATTAACCACCACAAACAACTGGAGGTATGGCTCAAGTGATAGGGCAACAGCCTTGAGCAAACCAGCTAAGCAAGAGTTTGAGGCCCTGAGTTCAAGCTGAGTTCACCCTGCCAATATATAAAAGGCAGATATCAGATTTTAGTGATACATCTGTCACCTGTGTAGGAAGACCGTGTGTTATATGACATCTAAACAAAACTTCAGGGGAAAGCCATGTGGTCCAGATCAGGGATTTGGTCAGTGGCAGTGACCTCAAAGATCTCTGTCATCCTTGAATGTTAAAATTTGGGGGAGATCCAACATCACCCTGCTTTCCTTCCCCACAATTTCATTGTTAAGAACTGAGTTGATAAACTTATTTCTAAGTTGGTGTGCTCCAAACTGTTAGCATGTGGTAGCAGTTGGATGTTAGGGGAGATGGATTAATTAATGGAACTATGCTTATTCTATATAGAATTATTTGTGAATACCTAGCTGTGAAGAGTCTGAATTGCCTTGATACCACCCTTTCCCTTTCACATGTTCCTGTGGCAACCATGCTATGTTGAGTTGATGGCGCCATCTTGTGCTGGCCCATGGAACTGTCTGCTGGACTTGTCAATCGCTCATGGTCTTGCTGAGGTTCAGTTACCTGACCTTTTTCTGGGGAGTGCACTGTCCTAGTGGAGATATATCTCGAGTTCCTACTTTCCCTCTGCCTTTGCAGTATAATTATTCTTGTGTCTCCCTTGCTTCCAAACTTCATTTCTGTCTTCTCTCTACTATCCCTCTTTATAACTTTCTACTCGTTTTTTCTTTTCCCAACTTTTGATTAGGTTTATTTGAACCAAAAGAAAAAAGTTCCCCTTACCTCGTCAGTACTCCTTCCTAATAAATATAAATAAGTTCATAATGATACTTCATGCTAAAGTAAGAGAACACCATGTGTTTTAAAGTGAATTTAACCATTCAAACCACACTCTCACTAAGAAATTTGGTGTGATAAGATACAATCTCAACCTCCAGGGGCTAAGGCAAGACAATTATAATTCAAGTTCTCCCTGGGCTATTTAGTGAGACCGTGAGTTAAAAATAAAAAAGATCAAAACAAACAAATCTTAGTTAGAAGACTGTGTTCCTTGTTCTCTGCTGATTAGAGATTTCTCTAAACACAATCAAGAGGACTTTCCCTTCATTAGTATTGGAAATGTTGTTATGGTGTCCTTTTCTACCTTTTCAATTCCAAATGGAAGCTCTCACTGACATTTTAAAATTGGAAATGTTTCCATGGATTGTCCTGGGGTGCCAGCTCATGGGCATGATAGTTTTACTGTGGGAAATGTGTTCTGAGCTCCAGATGGCCAGTTTTCCTAGTGGCTTTTGGATCCTTTATTAAAGGAGAAAGCAGATAAAAGACATAAAGTTCCTTATTTGCTCATTGAACAATGTGGGTTGGACTTGAATCCGTGTACAGGTTTAAATCTCCCACATTAAAGAATGAAATTTAAATTTCCACTTATGTTAAGCATCTTGACATTGTGGGTTTGAAAGTAAGTCCCTTCTGAAAAACAGGAACTGTGCTTGTCTGTTACCAGTTCTTGTGGTCTATTCGGCAACTATTTTGATTTTTCAGAAGGGAGGAAAAGCAGTTAAATCTAGTCCAAATTAGAGCCAGTTAAAATTAACTGGCTCATGAGATTTGAGTGCAGCTGTTGCTAACATTGGAACGCTGAGAGTGAGGTGTTTGTTTATTACCAATATTAATTACTATTAGTGTTACTTCTTTTTCAGCATGGATTATTTGGCTTTTGGTCTAACCTTGGAATGCAGGAACTGCAGTAAAAAGGATCCCAGTGGCTGATTCTCTTGCACACTGTTTTTGTGTCCGCTGGGTAGGTGTGTGCATCTTCTGTATGCACGTCATTTTAGCATGTCAGCAATTTCCTTCCGGAAGCGTCTGCTGACTCACTGGCTGCCCTTACAGCACTCAGCTGGCCTCCCTGTAAACTGTCCCTGTAGCAGCCATCCTGTGAGCTTTGGCTGGGGCCTGGGCCAGCTGTTTTTAGAGCTCCTGGCTGTTGAGCTGGGTGCCCTTCTCCTTTCTGTAGCCTAACACAGCCTTCTACTTGTTGGATAGAAAACAAGGCAAATTTCTGACTCTCTTGGGACTGCACAGAGAATCACATTTCTGGAAACACTTCAGGGAAACTGATTGTCTAGAAATCTTTAAGCGGTCAGGAGAAGGAAATGCCATATTTCCTACTCAGCACAGAAAGGACTTTGCATAAACCTTTAGCCTAGGCTTTCTTGGTGTAACTGAAACCTGACCCACTTGTCCCTGTGGGAAGCAGGGCAGAGAGTGGGAGGGACCGAGTCTCTGTATGATGACAGCTTTTGTTTATACCCTTAGCATGTTTTTGATGCAAAAAACAACAACAAAACAAAGCACCTGCCCTGGAGTCATTCAAAAGCTGGCTTTTATTTTTTTGGGGATGGTTTCTCTGCATCTTTCCTAGTTCATTTTAGCTTATTTTCATCTGAAAGAGTGAAAGGTTGCTTTTCTGAGGTTTCTGTATAGACTTCCTTTTGATGACACAGTTGATCAAATCATCCTCAACTCTCTTGAGAAGGATGATTAAAGCGAGCTCAGCTGGGAAGAAAAAGCTTATATGGGCTGAAGAGTTCTCTCTCTTTTCCCCCCTCCCTCTCTCAGCATACAGAAGCTGCTTAAGCTTCTTTGACCAGTAATAAAGAAAAAGCCGCAGTGACTGGGTAACATGATGTTGATGGAAGTTCTTGGTTTCCGCCGATACAAATGACTCATCAGTATCAATCGAATTGTGATTTCTAATAATAACAGTGTAAGACCTTCAAAACATGTGGTTTTAGCCCTTGCTCTTAGTGAAAGGTCGGAAAATATTAGTTTGAGCTTTTTTTTTTGCTTCTGACCTCTTAATTTCACCCAAGGTATAAAGTTGTTTTTTTTTCGTAGGTGTGATGACCCTATTGTTTTTTTTTTCTTTTTTCATCTTACTGTTTTGAGTTTCGTTATGATTGATGAGCCTAACGCAGATCCTTTCATCACTTAGAAATCTGTGCACTAAGCATCTCCTGCCAGCGTTGTGTGTTTTGAGGGAAATGTGGCTGAAAAGCAAATCCTTCCAAAACGCAGAAAGGAAAAAACTGGTACAAGACCATGCTCCACCAAGCTGCTCACCTCCTACACAGCCTCTATTGTGGATTGTGGAGGGCTGTGGGATTGCTGAGTAGCCTCTTGCCATGTGAGTCACCGTCAAAGGATTCCAAGGGGAGGGAGGGCTAACAGAAAATGCGAGTTAGCGGAAATGGCAGTGGAGAGGAGCACTGGGCAGGAAAGAAGTGAGCCACCTCTTTTCTACAGCTGGCCAACTATCCACAGCAGCCCTGAGCACTCCTGCACACCCCAGCCAGCTGGCTGAGGGTCAGTTTGCAGCCTCTTTACATCTAAATGTGGGTATCTTACTCTTTGTTTTAGTTTGCTTGCAGTTCGCCTGACCATCAGTGATCTGTTTGCTCTTTATCATAGTGGTCTTACCTGAGAACCTTTATGTATTAGGTACTTAAATGTTTACATTTACCTTTCAAATTACTTAACCTGTGTGTATGTGTGTATGCACATGTGTGTGTGCATGTGCACTCACGCTCCTGCGCGTGCGCGTGCGCGCGCGCGCGCGTGTGTGTGTGTGTGTGTGTGTGTGTGTGTGTGTATGTGTGCATGCATGAGTGAATGCGTGCATGCCTGCATGAGCACTGGTACTGGACTTGAACTAGGGCTACTCAAGGCTGGTACTCTACCAGCTGAGTTGCACTTTCACTTCCTGCTTCTTTGGGTGGCTAATTGGGGGTGAGAGTCTTATGGACTTGCTTGCCTGGATTGGCTTTGAATGGAGATCTGAAGATTTCAGCCTCTTGAGTAGCTAGGATTATAGGTATAAGCCTATAGCACTCAGTATAACTTTTAAATGTTCCCGTCATTTTCCATTTGCCTCAGACCTATTAGAACAAGAGGCTTTTGCACCTGACTGCTGGACCTGGAAATAAAACTCTTTACTCTTTTTATCTTTTATTCCCAGATATATTCAGTAACAAGGGATACTCAATAAGGGATTGAATCTGTTAATGAAATAATTGACTCCCTGATCTCTTCTGCTTTAAAACTCACCCATGAGTCATTTGACGGCTCATCCTAACTACTTGGGAGGTAGAGATCAGGAAGACAGTGGTTTGAGACTATCCTGTGCAATAAGGCTATGAAATCACATCTCAACAGAAAAGGTTGAATATCATAGTAAGTACCTGTCATTCCAACTATGGTAAGAAGTGTAAATAGGATTGTAGTCCAAAACAACCCCAGCATAAATAAAAGACCCTATCTAAAAATAACCACAGCAAAAAAAGGCTAGGGTGTGGCTCAAATGGCAGAATTCTTAGCAAGCACAAGGCTATCATAACCACCAGTAAACAAACAAACACATAACCTGTGGCTTCGTGATAACAAAACAAAACATTCAGATTCCCCTAACCTGTTACTTGAATTTCTTATAGCTTTTTGTTGTCCTGTGATTTGAGACATATTTTTATTTTTTACAGTTTCCCTGTAGATGAAGTTCTCTGATTTTAAAATTATTTCTTGAACAAATTCATCACTAATATATTGGAGATTCTCTGTTAGACACAGAGCTCTCTGTGTGTACTCTAATACTACTGTAAATTACAGTCCCTGGCTGGAAAGAATTAGTAGTTCTGTCTTGGTGATGATATCCAAGGTAAATTATAAAGCAATATGTAGCCCAGGCCCAGAATGGACAGTAGAGCAGAGATAAGTATGATAGAAGCTGGGAAAAGAGAGCCAGTAACATTTGAAGAATAGAAAGCTTTTAAAGGAAAAGTTGGAAGTGTACATGGCCTCATGATACTGTGGTCCACCATATGTAAAGCATGTATATGAAACAATAAGCAAAAGCCAGATATAATACAAAAAATGATAACTATACATTCATAAACTTAAATATGCATTTCACAAAAGAAGAAAGCTAGTAAATATATAAAATATATTCAGCTTTATTAATAATCAAATACATGCCAAATAAAGCCATAATAGCCTACCATTTCATACCGTCTGGATTGGCAGACATTTAAAAACTGACAATACCATGTGTTGGTGAGAGTATAGATGAATAGGCTCTCATATATAGTGGCACAATTACATTGGAACTTGTTGAACTTGTCACAATTACATTGGAAACCAGTTTCTTATTCTCTAATCAGGTCCACCCTACAAATAATGTGTAATCTAGCTATCTTCCCCAAGGCATACAACCAAGAAAACCTTTTTGCCTATACACTACAAGATATATCAACAACAGTTTTGACTTAAACTTGTCCATAAAAACTATTAAAACAACCAAATACCCAATCAACATTAGATTGAATAGACACCTTTTGCTATACTCTGTACTAGGATACTATCTGGAATTTTAAAATGACCTAATAAAACTATATGTAGGGGGTTTAAGGCAGTATTATTGTGTTGTGAAGAGCAATTATTGTATTTGGGCTCGAATGTTGGTAGTACGTATGACCTTGAGCAAATTTATTAACTTTACTTTCCTCATCTATACATTATGGAAAATAATTCTACCTGATAGAGTTGCTAGGAGGAATAAATTAGTTGATATTTGTGACACGTTTAGGAAGGCAGCGTGCATAAAGTTCCAGTTTGAGGTCAGTCCATGCAAAAAAAGTTATGAGACTCCATCTCAATAGAAATAACTGGCTATGGTGGTATGTGCCTGTCATCTCAGCAATGGTTGAAGCATAAATAAAGGATTGTAGTTCATATTTTACCAAGCAAAAAGCAAGACCCTATTTAAAAAATAACAGCCAAAAAAGGTTTGGGACATCTCACAGTGCAGAGCTCCTGCCTAGCAAATGCAGGGCTCTGAGTTTAAACCTAATATTGTGTCATCCACAAAATAAGAAATTCAATATGTCTCCCCCTCACCATCCAACTGAACCGGAAATTGCCTTTGATCAGGATTTCCATGGAGTTCACATACTCTCAGACATTTGTGAGGCATTGGTTAAACATTTCTAAGATCTTTCCTAATTCATAAGAATCAATGCTGTTTGGATAAACTGCATATTGAGCTGTAAATTACCACTTGATATGGCAACATTACAATTTAAATCACCTGAGTATATTGTAGGCCCTAAAAGCCAAACAAGTATTTATTGATGAATTTTTAAATGAATTTGTCCATTTTTCTATAATGTAAAAGTTAGGTTACATATATATTTGAGCTACTATTGGAATTAAAATAGGATAAAATATTGTTTTCTTTTTAATAAAAAAGGCTATATTTTTAAAAGCTTTGACAGGGCTACTTTTTCTTATATTTATAAGAAATGTCAAAGTAGATTAGGGTTCTGGTTATCTCTTAAGTATACCTCAAGTAAGCATTTAAATAATAAAATATCACTGAATTCATTGCATTTTATAGTTGGTTTTTTCTTGTACATATTCCATATTTTGACCTTGTGGGAACCTTTGAAGTTTGAATATTTTATAATAATTCCATACCACACCCTTTATCTTTCAGATGGATCTAAAATCAGGCAAGTAAAATAATTTTATCTTTCCCCTCTCAAAGATATGACTAACTTAAGCTCGTTTATTTTTTCCCTTAAATATTTAACTGATGCAGTTCAAGTGGAATCCATGATTCATTTAATCTTTTCCCCTTCATGTAGTTAGTCATTTGTTCTTTGATGTCCATAGCAAAACCAGTACTTAATGTGATAGTCATAAAATTCCAAAACACAAATGTCTTAAATGACTTAAAATGAGATATGAAGTAGACTTCACTGTATGGTAAAAATGAGTGGAGAAAACTTCTCATGATTAGGTACTTGTTAAGGCTTTGTGACCATAAATGTGACCATAAATGTGACAAAGGGGCCCCTACAGTCTTAGACATGTTAATAACTTTTGTGCATTATAATGTTTTACTTTTAGCTTAGCAAAGTTTCCCTCCCTTCTTATAGGATTAAACTCTGTCTTAATGAGATTCTTCAGGGTTTGATTTCTTAACCCATAAATGATTGGGAACAAGTGTTACAATAGCTAATAACGTAAAATAGTAACTACTTACTGTAGGATAGAAGGCTAGACTTTTCTGGCAGATTTTGTGTTTGTTTGCTTCATTCATTTATTCATTTACCCTGGGTCTCTTAGCACACCTATACAAAGCTCTTGGCTCCGTGCTCTGGGAAGGGCATCACAGGAACAGCAAAGTCCCATGTTCTCAGAGTTTATAGCTTTTTGACTCTAGAGGTATCCTAAAACTGTTTTGTTTTTTGTTTTTTGTTTTTATATTTTGTAAGTTTATTTTTAGAAATAATGTTGCATCAGTTTATTTTATTTAATCACCATTTTAATTACTGGGATTGTGAGATTGGCATTGAATCTGATGACAATTAAACAATCATTTGACATATACTATTTATTTATATATATTTATACATTTATTTATTTGTGGTACTAGAGTTGTTCTTATTCTTGCAAAGCAAGTGCTCTAGGACTTGAACCATGATCCAGACCTTTGTTTATGTTATATTATAATAATTAAAAATTGTCTTTAGTTATACAAAGGATTTTTTGAGATAGGATTCTTACCAATTATGCTTAGGTTGGCCTCATACTCACAATCATCCTGCCTCTACCTCCCAAATAGCTGGGGTTTGAGTATGAGTTACTATGTCTGGCTTGGCTTTTGCGATAAGGCCCCAATTTTTTATTTTTTGGGGCTGGGCAGGCATAGACAAAAATTTCTTCATATTTCAGCCTCCCAAGTAGGTAGACAAGCGCCACCAAGCCCAACTTTATTTTTTGATTTTAAGAGAAAAATGTAGCAACATTACTAGAAATTGCTAGTGTTTATCAGATCTTATATATATATATATATATATATATATATATATATATATATATTTTTTTTTTTTTTTTTCCTGAGATGGCCTGAGCTCTAGCCTGAACTATTCAATATAACAGTCACTGGATCACATGTGGGTTTTTTGTGCATTTGAAATGTGGCTATAGTGCAAACTCAGATGTAATGTGAACTACACACTAGATTTCAAAGGACATAAAATATTTTTGAATCATTTTTCTTATATTGATTGCATGTTGAAATGGTAGTATTTTGCATACAATAGGGGCAAGTAGAAAGATTACAGTTTGGCCTATTTCTCTTACTTTAAATATGGCTACTAGAAATTTTAAATTACACATATTTCTATTTCAAAGTGCTGGTGTAGAATCTAAAGACTAGAGATTGCAAGCACTCAGAGGAAAGAAGATCAGAGCTTAGCAGAAGGCTTTAGAGGTGAGATACCAACAGACCCACTTATTGTAAGGAGAAATCATAGTCTGCACCTTTGTCCTACTTTTAGAGACACTTGCTTTCTTGTACTCACAAAAAGAGCATTGGCTAGCAAGCATTTAATACCTACAATGTGCAAGATATTGCACAGGATTGAAATAAGTGTTACATAGACTCCTGTTTTTAGGGGAAAAATACAGCCTCCTGGGGAGGCATGATCTAAGCCTATGTCTTGTTAAATCATGGTTTGGGAAAGAAATAGCCGTTCATTGCTCTAATCCAAAGTTGTTCCAGCAGACAGATGGAAGAGGCACTAATGAAAAGGTGTTTTTGAGGAAGAAATGGTCCCCATGACCTGGGAAAGTGTTCCAGGAAAGAATGGCTTGACCAGATTCTGACAAGTAGGCAGAATTTTAGAGGATAGGCCCAAATTCACAAGAGAAGCAGGACGTGATGCAGAGATGAGAAAGGTGAGAAAAGTGGGAAATCAGAACAACTGAGCAATGAAAATACAAGATATCTAAGTAGACGGACTTAGGAAGAAATACAATGAGAAGGCAACATCTGATGGGAAGATTTCATTATCAACATCTCAGATTAGAGGTTGGTCAGGATGCTTTAACTTTGCTTAGAATAATAATATAATACTTAATATATAATACAATAATACACTAACAATACAACATTTGTTGTGTACCTTTGATTATTAATTGTACCTTTGAAAATTAATTGTAGCTCACCACTTAAGTTTAATAGAATCTTATCATTTTAAAGTATTCTTATCAGTATTTCAGGCAATTGTGACAAGCCTTTGTACAGCCTTCTTACTTCACAGACATTAAGTATCCTGTCATTTGATCTTCTCTGTTGGCTTTATTCTACAGGAGTGGAAACTGGGAACAAAGATTGAATAATTAATGGTAAAATTTGGAATTCAAGCCAGCTCTTAAAAGTCCATTTTACCATGATGAGCCACTTAAGTTTTCATACCTGTAAATAAATTCCTTGCAAGAAATAGCTAATTTAATTTAACTCTTTAATTGAATGATAATATGCATAAAGAAAAATATGTATATTATACACATTCATCATACTGGTGAATTTTCACACAGTGAGCACCCTGATTTCACCAGCTGTTGAAGACACAGATGAAGACACAGAACAGTATTACACTCCAGCTCTCCCTCAGCTTCTCTCTAACAACCACTATTTTGATTTGTAAAAGCCTCAATTTGCTTTGCCACGTTTTGAACTTTATATAAGTGGTTATATAGCACAAGCTATAAGATATTTTTCATTCAATAATATGAATGAAATGGTCAGATTCATTCATGTTGTGTATTTTGGTTGATGTCGATGTTTGATCCTCCATGCTATATAGCATTTCATTACATGACTGTATTACCCCACTCTGCCACCACCCCCCCCCCGCGTTTATCCATTATATGGTGTTCCATTTGGGGCCATTGTGAATAGCACTGCCACCAAACATTCGAGAACATATCTTTGAACACAAGTGTGCATTTATGTGCATTTTTGTTTTTTATTTATATATGGATAGAATTACAGAAGGAGCATAATTTAATTAGATGCTTTTAAGAAGCATGGATTTTAAACTTTTCTTGTAGATGAGGCTGAAGTTTTACCTTGTAATACACTTTTGAGGACAAGAGTGAACGCTTGAAACTGTTAATCTCTCAAATGCTGTATCAAAATATATTAAGACAGACACTATGGAAAGATCCAAGGCAAAGGACTTTTATTACCCTAACATTTCTGGAAGAGAAGATGAATGGGAGATAGTAAAAATCTTTCATCTTGAAAGAGTTTAGAGGAGCTAACTCTGAAATACTGAATTTACATTGCTTAGGTGTCTCTTATGGTTATAGTTTTTTTTCCCTCCAAGAGAAGTTCTTGCAAATGATGGTGGGAAATTAAGATGAGTTTAGTTCCAGGATGGCCATTTTACCAGGGTAATAGGGGATGGGGCAAATGGCAGGAAATTCCATTTTAGAATTTATAATAAAAACTATAGTTCTCAAAAACATACAGAAATTTCCTCTCTTGCTTTGGGTAAATCTACAGGCAGTAGAATTTACATTCTTGTAAAAAAAAAAAAAGAGGGGGCAATTACAGATACTATAACCTGTTTTTTTAGAAGAAAAAAATTAAGTCAGACTTTTACCCAAAGGCATCCTGTCTGAAGGAAATGTGGTTCTTTGGGTTTGTCAGCACAAAAGACTTCAGTGTCTACCTTTAAAGCTTATTAGCGTTAACTGATCATTTAAAGATGTATATCTTAAAGGCTGGGGAAAAGACTAGGCTAGAGTACTTTTCAAGTACTCTAGGCCCTGGGTTCACTCCTCAGCACCGAAAAAAAGATGTGTAACTAGTTATACTTACAAGCATTATTAGACTTAGGAGGACCAGGCAGAGAAAGACAACCTCCACTTTTGATGCTCTAACTGAAAGTGGCTCTGTATAGTTACATGTGAAATGGTAATATGTGAAACATTTTGCTATAGTTACTTTGACCTCAGTGGCCAAAGAACATCAGAGATGCGATTAGTAGTAAATTACAATTAATTTAGAGTAGAGGGATATTAACTTAGGACAGGGCTTTTAACAGCCTAACTGTTCTAAGAAGATATTCCTTGTGTTTGTAGACAGCCCCTGCATATTGTTATAAGTTTGGTGATGTGAGACTGCTCTGACTTCCAAACAGTGGGTGTAGCTTGTGTTATGGGAGCATGTTAAAGAATCACATTTTCTCTAATGTCCATTGATAATTTGTTTGTTTATAAGCTGCGGTCAGATTTTGAATTTATTCAACTTTTCTTCTCATTTTCCAGCTTAAATCTAAAACGAGAGCATCCTAGGTAGGTAAAGGGGAAAACCAAATTATTTTCAAGTCATATTTGAAGAGCAGGTGTGTTCTCTCACAATAAAGTGCAGGTGCATTCTAATTTAGCTGCTTAACATGGTGATAAAAATTATTCAAGTGGAACAAAAAATTTTTAAATGACTTATAAACAGTTGTTCTTAATTTTTCTCTGTTCTCTCCACTTGACTTCCATGGCTTTTGTGAATTTCTGAAGCAGCAACCCCTTTAAAGAACACTGCTCTGAACATGTGAATTCCATTCATTCAATGAAACCCAGGCTTTTCATGTGTAGGACAATGTGGGGTCATAGGGTCATTGGTCTGTTCTTTGTCCAGTCTGATTCGAAGTCCTGGAACAGGACTCTGCTTTGGGACCCAGTGACATTTCCATTTGTCATTGAACAGTACAGGCAAGAGCTACAGCCCCCAAGAGACCACCACTTGGACCTCACCCACTACCAGAGGATTTGCTGCCTCAGCCTTTCAAGTACCCCGAGAATCTGATGGTGATGTTTTGTGTAGTGTTATCAGTGTTGGGGTGTTTCAAGGGATCTCCCCTTAGCTTGGCTTTGGGTCTTGGTGATAGAATCTAAATAACACAGGTTACTCATCTCAAGTTGAAAATCTCTCCCTTTTCACATTGGTGCTTGTGATAGAATGTTCTGCATTGGCTGGTTGTCTGTGCGTACTTTGTGGCTGGCGGAGATGCAGCTGGAAAGTGTGTGGGGGTTGTTGGCTTCCTCAGGCTGCCACAGGTGGTCAGGCGGAGGCGGGTGTAAAGGTGCAGCCCCCACTTCCTTTAGCTGGTCTTGTAAGTCTTGGAGCTGCCACCTGAATACTGGTGGCATGGCTGCCAGATTGTCTCGCTGGCGTTTTTATCTTGCTTCTGATTTGCTTGTGGAACGTTTGGTTTAAAATTCCCTTTTTAAGTATTAAAAAAAATTACAAATTACTCTGGGTGGCAATTCTTTTTTTCTCTTTCTTCTACATGGACTTTCTGGATTTTGTGAAACAAATCTTAAAAACAACAAGAAAACCTTAATATCATATAAAAGTTAGAGAAGGGCTATATGGATAAAATATTCCCTCCTTAGAGCAAGAATAAAATCAGCCATGTTCTTGGCAGATTATGTTAAAATGAATTTTATAATGGAAGTACAGAGTTGTTTAGAGTACTCCCCTAGACTTGGAAAAGGCTTCTTTTAGTCAATCTGCTATCTCTCTTCCCGCCCCCCTCCCCAACTCCCAAGAGTCTCTTTAATTTCTCATAGTATTGTCTTTAGGGCAGAGGTAGGGGACATGCTGATGTCGTTGGTTCATGATAGCATAGAAGCTTTACCTTGTTCCTTTCCATCTTTGAGGAAAACTCATAAAAGTGACCATTTTGAACTGTTTTTCAGAGAAAGGAGCTGAGGTTTGGAGACATCAAATCCCCAGGTATATGGTTCATTAAGCACATACCATAGTGAAGTCAGGCCTCCAGTTCCAGCACCAATGTTCCTTCTGATGTCAGGACTGCATTCTGTCTACATTTCATAAGCTAAGGAACAACTTGCTTTGGGGACATCTAATACCTGGCTAGGTATGAGTTAGACCTGAGCCTTGGCAATGAGTATAATTTGTATAGAGCCTCTAAAAGATGTGTTTCTTCATGAGGGAAGCTTCATAACAAAGGAATGATTGGCCATCTGTTTCAGGACACACTGTGCAGGCCAGACTTTCTGGGATCCATTATAATTAACACTTAATGTGTTCACTGTGCTGGAGAAACTACTTCAGATCATTTCCCTTTCCTTTCCTTTCCTTTCCTTTTTTTTCTTTTTGGGCAGTAGTTCAGATTGGACCTAAGGTCTCACAGTCAAGTTATGCTACCTCAGCCTCTTTTTGTTTTGATGATTTTTGAGGTAGGACCTTACTTTTAGGCTCAGGGTAGATTGGGCTTCAATCCTCTTACCTGTGCTTCCCTGTGTCATTGCGAAGGACAGGCACACACCACTTCAGTCAGCCATTTTGCTTCCTCAGTGACTAGGATAATAGATGTGTGGTGCTATGCCCAGCCCTTGGTTGAGATGGAATCTCCTAAACTTCTTTTAGCCTGGGCTAGCAAAAAGAACTTTGATTTCCCATCACTGCTTCCCAAGTAGCTAGGATTGAGTGCTTAAGTTAGTATACCCAGCTATTACTACAAGTTTCTTCCATCTGTTAACCAGTCTTTCCTTAGTCACAACTTCTGAAGAAAATACTGTTACCAAGTCCATTTGAGGGATGAGAAGACTGAGGTACATGCTTTAGAAGTCCACACAGTCGCCAGGCACAGGTGGCTCACACCTGTGATCCCAGCTACTCAGGAGGCCGATATCTGAGGATTGTAGTTTGAAGCCAGCCTGGGTAGGAAAGTCCATGAGACTCTTATCTGTAATTAACCACTAGAAAACCAGAAGTGGTGCTGTGGTTCAAAGTGATAGAGTGCTAGCCTTGAGCAGAAGAGCTCAGGGACAGCACCCATCCTGAGATCAAGCACCACAACTGACAAAATAATTAAAATAACATAAAGAAATCCACACAGATACCTACCACATGTCCTATTCCTGGGCTATGGATATGTATTTCAAAACCTAAGGAATACATTGCTGGTGGTTAGAAGGAATTCAACCAGATTATAGTGTTACTTCATAGGGTGGGAACTCCTTTTTATCTAAGTTCTCTTCATGTTAAGTCCAAACTATATGGCAACAACCTACATTTTCTCTAAGTTCTCAGAAGTCTCACAAGAACAAGAACATGTCCCAGAACTTTCAAAGCCAGATTGTTCTTTGGTGAGAATCCAGGATCCCTTATTTCAGCATCACGGCTATGACTTGTAAAGCATTTCATCTGCCACAGTGTCTGTCATAGTTGTTTTTATTTAAGCTACAGATTTGGAGATACACCTCACTTGAGCATTAGTTTAAAATTTTTAAGGAGGAGATGAAACTTGTATTTACAAATGATCATTTTTATTTTAACCTCCAACTGTAAGCCTATTGAGTTCTTTTTTTTTTGTCTTCTCCTTAGCCAGTTTTACTGTTAACTTTGTATATTCTACTTCTAGAAAATAAGTCTTCATCTAGAAAAGCCAGAAACAGAATACCAGCAGGTGAAGCTTTTTAAAATAGAGTCAGCTCCTGAAGATGAAACTCCTACCTCTAGGACTGGTGGAATGGCTCATGTGGTTGAGTACTTACTTTGCAAGTATAATATCCTGAGTTCAAGCCCTAGTACTGGGGAAAAAATTGTGGCTGCTATCCACCAAGCACCTTGTTTCTCTCCTGCTTTTTGACATCTGTCCTCATTAGCACCTTCAGTCAAAAGTGTGAGAAGGGAGGAAAAATGGAAGCCAAGATGGTTTTGCTTCATGTTTACAGTTTTGGTAAATGATGAAATGTCTTTTGGGATGATGTATAGGTTTTTATTCATTTTTCAGTTCTTTTAGACTTCAGTTTTTAAATAGAATTTATTGTTGCCAATCACTTACCTTGAATGGTTAGTAATCTTTTTGAATTACCAGAAAGTTTTATTATAATCTAGTTAGCATCTTTTTTTATAAGACTTTGATGTTACTATAGTCCAAATAAATTTAACAGACTTAATCTTTTACTATTAAAACTTCTTTCTGGACTGGGAATGTGGCTTAGTGGTAGAGTGCTTGCCTGGCATGCACTGGCATGTTCAATTTCTCAGTACCACACAAACAGAAAAGACCAGAAGTGGTGCAGTGGTTCAAGTGGTAAAACACTAACCTTGAGCACTGAGAGGCTCAGGGACAGTGCCCAGGCCATGAGTTCAAGCCCCAGGACTGGCAAAAAAAAAAAATAATAATAAAACTTCTCTCTTTCTCTCCCTTCCCTCCCTTCCTCCCTCCCTCCCTTCCTTACTTCGTTCTTTCCTTCCTTCCTCATTTTGTGTATATCTGTGTGCACATGCCAGTGTGGTACAGAGGCTTGAACTCAGGGCTTTGTGCTCTCACTTGACACTTTTACTCAAGGATGGCACTTTACCACTTGACCCACACCTCTACTTACAGCTTTTTGCTGGCTAATTAGAAATAAGAGTCTCATGAACTTCTTACTCCTAGCTGACATTGGACTGTGATCCTCAGAACTGAGCCTCCTTAGTAGCTAGTATTACAGTTACGAGCCACCAGTACCCTGCTAGTGCTTCTTGTAAAGAAGCTGCCTAAATCCTATTTATAGTTCTACCATAATTTGTTAACTGCCCCCATATGTCAGCGTATACAGAAGCGCTCTAGGTTTTTATCACTCTCATCAATACTGAAAGTAAATTCTCACATATCTATTTGGTGTCTGAAAGGTGAGTTCATAAAAGCTGAGTCAAAGATAATGCCAAATGGCATTCCAAAAATGTTGCATCAATAGAGTCTCCCACCAGCAAAATATGAGAACACCTGCTTGTCTCATCACTGTTAATGCTGGAAATCTTTAAACAGTTTTCTCACTGTGATAGGTAAAGTGATCCCTAGTTGTTTGGGTTTGAACTTCTCTGAAATGTTTAAAGGCCTGCTGGACTTTTCTATTTAATGTTGAGGGAACACACTAACATTTCTTCTTATGAGGTCTTTAACAGCAGTCTTTCTGGGTGTGGTACATTCAGTGATGGGGTATGCATTGTTCTAGCCGGATAAAGGAGATAAGAAGAGGACAAAGAACATTAAGTGTGTTTAGTTTGGATTTTTTTTTGAGATGGCTTAGTTCTCATTTTCTTTTTCTCTAACATTTTTTTCTTCAAAAGTCAGCTTACTTACAGGAAATCCATCTGTCTATTTGTGTGTAATGTAAAAAGGGCCCAGGGTGGGGCCTGTGTGTGGCTTTGTACAGCATATACTGAAGGAGTGTATTCTCATCTGTACAGGTTTCCTGTTGAGCTAAAGTCATGTGACATAAAGTTAACTCTCAAAGTATGTAATACAGTGCCATTTAGTACATTCACTGTGTTGTGCAATTGGCATCATTATCTCGTTCTAAAACACTTTCATTATCCCAAAGGAAACCCCATGCCTGCTCTCTTCACCCCCTGCAACTGCTAATCTGCTTCTGCATCTAGGATTTCACTTTTTCTTAGTATTTCATATAAATACAATCTTACAAATGCAATCTTTTATTTCTGACTTCTTTCATTTAGCAAAATGTCAGTCCCCCCCACCCCCCATCCTACACTCTGGTAGTACTGGGGATTGAACTCAAAGCCTTCTGCAGGTGCCCTACCACCTGATTGTTTTGCTTTTCAGATAGCTAGCTTTTCCAATGCTAGAACAATGCATACCCCATCACTGAATGTACCACACCCAAAAAGACTGCTGCTAGAGACCTCATAAGAAGAAATCTGTTAGTGTGTTCCCTCAAAGTTAAATAGAAAAGTCCAGACAGCCTCTTACCTCCACTCCAAATCAGCTGGGATTATAGGTATAACCCACTATGCCCAAGCCCTTCAGATAATACTTTTGAGGATCATCCATATTAAGTCCTAAAGCAATAAAAGCTGGCTAAGATTCTATTGTGCACCACAAATATACTATAATTTGTTTACCCATTTGCCAATTTATAGATAGTTGCATTGTTTGTGTCTTTTGGCTGTGTAACTGTATGTATAACTGTACTCCCAGATAGTCAGTTAGACAAGAAGTAAGACAGCTGAGAAGAGTATGCCAGTGAATACTGGTGGTTTTCTGGAGCTTATCTTTTCTGTATTTTCTGCTTTATACGATCTTTAGAAGGGGCAGCTGTGGGCCATATTTGAGATTTATATTCATTGACTTCAATATCTAGGTTAAATTGAAACACAAAGCTTGTCTTTCATACCCTCTGTATTTAAGAAAGAACTTACTGGGTACCCTTAAGGCACTGAGTCCACTCAGTGTTAGTGGGTTCAGTGGCTAGCAGGCATATTTACTATGTACACCTATTCCCCTCAGTGGTTTTTAGTTCCACCTCCAGGTTTGGAAGAGTTATACCCATGTTGTACTGGAGCAAAGAGAGTACAGGATCATTTCTCAATGGTGCAACCTTGGTCTGGCTGTATGCTTCTCAGTTTTCCCCTCTGTGAGATAGGCCTACTAATACATTATAAAGTTGCAGAACACTTAAATGGCACAGTGCCACCTGGCAGTGCTTGATTAATGTTCATTTTTCCTCAAAGTTCTTTGTCCCCTCATCTACAACCTATAACATTACCTACTTTATCCTGTCATAGAAAAAAATAAAATGAGGAAATATTCACACGAAGGTCCTGAGCACCATACCTGCCACATAGGTTGACATTATTAGGAAGATTCCTTACCTGGTAACTAGTATTTCTCATTGGGAAAGCAACATACGGTTGATTACAAGCTATCTGAATTGCTTCTGTTAGAAAAGATTTTTACCTGGGTGAAAAAGATTTTCACCTAAGTTGTTTTGAAACTTTGTTTGTTACTGTAGATACATCTGGTTTATTAAATGCAGCCATGTTCTAGAAAGAAAGAGCTAAAATCCCAATGTGGAAGTTGGAAATTTAGCATTGTGAACCGGGTACTATGGCTCACGCCTATATCCTTCTACTTGAGAGGTAGAGATGAGGAGATCATGGTTCAAAGCCAGCCCAACAAAAAAGAGGTACCTAGACTCCATCTCAACCCATAGTAGCACACATCTGTTATCCCAGCTACTATGGAAACACAATGGTTGGACACAGTAATGCACATCCATCATCCCCAGTGTTATAGGGAAGCTAATGTAGGAGGATCACAGGCAGCTGGCCCAGGCATAAAGTAAGACCTTACTGATAAAAAGGTGCTAAAGGTGTGGCTTATGTAATGGAGTACCTGTCTAGCAAGCCCAAGACTTTGAGTTCAATTCCCAGTACCACAAAAAAATTGTTTCATATTAACACACATATAATGGTACCCCTCAAGTATGGGACCAAGCTACTTGGTGAGAAAGAAGTGGTGTCCAGTGTGATTCCATACAAGGAAATGTCTCAAAGGTGTTGTGCTAGTAAAAATGAAGGAAAGGAGAGCCCATGCTTTGTCAAAAGTGCAGTAAGTTCTTAGTTATACTGTTATTTCTTTTACCACATCTACATATCCTGACAACAGCAGGCTATTCAAATAAGACTTACATGTGAATGTTTGATAGCAGTCTTGATTTTTTTAACTCAGGACCTTGCACTTACTAAGCAGGTGCTCTAGTAGTTAAGCCATCCCTCACCTCTTTTTGTTTTTAAATTACTTGTTAGATGGTGTTTCACATTTTTGGAGTAAGATCCTCCAACTTCTGTCTTTGGGATAATATAGCTGGAATTACAGGCATGAACCACTCCCCTTACCCTGGCCCCCCCAATCAAGAACCATTTGAGACATTTTACCCCTACCTAAACACTTCGAAATAAACACATTTTCTGACATAGTACAACACATTTATGAAGTAATTTAACTAAAAAACTTAGGCAGAGGACAAACAAGAAGGGAAGAAACAGCAGTGTTGACTAAACTTGAGAATGTAGAGAGAGTTATAGGGAGATAATTAGAACTCCTATTCAGCACCCCAAAGGAAAATTTTGTATATACATGAAAGAACCACCCACTAGACACAGATTTTCTCCAAACATTTACCTACTTCAATGAGTTTCTCTTGATGCCCTGAAGCCATTTAGTGTTTTGGCTAGACTTGTAAGCTTTCCATCCTCAAGGCATTTCTCTGGCATCATCAATCTACAGCCAAGAAGCACATGCTACTTAAATCTGTGGTTAGAAGGAAATTTTCAAGAGGCTTTCATGATGCTTTTATAATGAAAAGAACTGATGGGCCTTTCAGTTGTTATAGTCAGAAATGTTTATCACCGGTTAGTTGTAGAAAACTTGGGAGGCCTGCTCTGAGATTTCATTGAGGTTGAGCTAAAAGCTGATTTATTGGCACACTATTTTGAGTAATGTTACTAGCTCAGTAAAATGTTAAGCTTAATGACATCATAGACTTTTTGGCAGACTTGGACTTCAGGAATCAGCTCAAGACAAAAACAAATCCTGTTCTTAGGAAGCTGAATGCCAGTTATAACACCAAGTAGATAAAATTCTCCTTTCCCCTTCCCTCCTCTTCTCCCCCTTCCCTTCTCTCTCTTTTCCTACCCCCCCCCAGCATTTTTTTTGGCAGTTGTGGGGCCTGTACTCGGGGCCTGGGCACTGTCCCTGAGGTCTTCAGCTCAAGGCTAGCGCTCTACCACTTCAGCCACAGCACCACTTCTGGCCTTTTCTGTTTATGTGGTACTGAGGAATCAAACCCAGGGCCTCATGCATGCAAGGCAAGCACTCTACCACTGAGCCACCTTCCCAGCCCCCAGCTTTTTTTTTTTTTTTGTAATACTGGGTCCCAGACTCTTTCCTCTCAGGTCTTTGCAAGATCTCCACTGAGCTTCAGCTCAAGAACTATCTTTGTAAGATACAAATTTAGTCAGGCTAAACTCAAGATGGGAGATAGAGTTTGTTCATCATTCATTCTTCCAATAAGGAAACATTAAGTGCCTACTTCATGTTATGATGTACAAAAGAAACAAGAAAGGGTTGCTGTCTGCCACATATGTCATGAGCTGTCATAAACAGTACAAGAGCAACTTGAATATCCTGAGGCTGGCAGCATGGGATTAGTAAGGAGCTCAAAGAAAAGTGAGTCCATCAATAAAGATCACTAAACAAATGAAATCCCAAACTGAATATTGAAAGAAGATGTGGGGAATTCTTCTAATTGGACAAGGATGGGATAAAATGTATTCAGGGAAAGAGGCTTGCCCAGACCCACAGAGGCACAAAACACACGCCAAATTCTATGAATTCCAGAGTTCGATGTGACTAGAGTTTGGTGACATAGAGTAAGATGAATCAGTAAGGATCTTACACATCATTCTGAGGAGATTTTCTTTTATATATAGGGAATCACCTTAGGAATTTTAATGAAGTTACATAAGTATATTTGTGCTATAGAAATATTGTCTTGAAGCAAAGCAGAGAAAACTAATGTGATCCAAGGCCAGAGCACAGGCTACTGTGCTCCTACAGAAGTCCACAGAAGTGACAGGGCACTGGCAGCAGGGATAGAAATTAAGCGATGATGGATTTAGGGTCAGTTAAGAAGGAGAATCCAACCAGGTACTGGTGGCAGGAGACTAAGATCTGAGGATTATGATTCAAAAGCCAGCACGTGTAGGGAAGTCTGTGAGACTCTTATCTCCAGTTAACCACCAAAAAGCCAGAAAGTAAAGCTGTAACTCAAGGGCTAGAATGCTAGCTTTGAGCACAAAAGCTCAGGAACAGTTCTTAGAACCTGAGTTCAAACTCCAGGACGGGCACCAAAACCAAAACACCAACAATAACAACAAAAAGAACCCACAGACTGGGTGATTGATTGGATATGGGGATTGAGAGAAGAAATAACTCAAAACAACTCTCAGATTTCTGGTTTGGGTGCCTGTATAAGTGATGTCATTAGTTTATGGCTGCTCAATTAGATCTTAAGATTGGAGAGCAAGATTAAAGAGACAGAATAAAGTGACCCAGTTCTAGGCAATGGACATTTAGAGAGGAGGAAAGAAAAAGAAGACATAGAAGGAATATATGAAGGGGAGGAATACTTAAGGATAGGGTGCATTTTCCAAAACCCAAAGTGGGGATTTTCAGAAAGAGACAATGGTGTAGAATGTTAAATACTTTACACAGATCAAGCAAGCTCTCCTGGACTTGGCAACTAGTAGATTCAGTCATACTGGCAGGAACAATTGTTTGAGCAAGGAAAAATGAGAAAGAAGACAGTCTGTTTGTTCTGCTCTTACTAGAAACTTCAATGTGAAAGGAAAGAACAAGAAGGTTAAGGAATATTTTTAAATCTTCTAGAGATTGAATATCCAGTGTTTTCACTCTAGGCAATAGAGTGTATGAGTGAGAAAGAGGAGGAGCTAATAGATGAGAGCAACGGAAGAAGGGCTAGGTGTAGAAATGAGCAAATGAGAAGCAAAGGCAAGTGAGACTTGAAAGTTGGAAATTTGAAGAGTATAGTATCCGATGGAAGAAACATGGTTGATTGATGACTCAGATGCTCTGCCCCATAGCCACCATTGCATTGATCTAAGGCCCTGCTTAATCTTTGGATTCTCCTTGTTGATAATGGAGTATGATCGTGGCTCTTACTACAGGTTCATTGCAATGGGATTTTTCTAGCACACCACACTGGCTCCAGAATTTTTACTGGTCTGACTAGACCTTTCTTGAAACTATTATTCAGACTGAGACTTCCTACTTGATCCTTCCTGCTTCCCTTTCCATGTTTGTAGTTGTTGTGGTAAGGACCTACTGCATTCTGTAGCTCCCTTCCTCAATGAATCGTTGCATTACTAATATCTAAAAATTAAACACAGAGAATAAATATCAGTAGTTACTAGGGATGGAAGGGGAGAGGAAGGAAATGGAGAGATATAGGTTAGAGGATACCGAGAAACGTATGTATGATAGACAAGGGTATAGAAACTTCATGATATAGTATGAGGACCATAAATGATAAAATTTATTGCATATGAGATTCATGCTGTGAGTTGCTTTTGCCACAAAAACAAAACATAATTATGTAAGATGGTAGAGATATGTTCATTTGTTTCAATGTAGTAACCTTTTATGGTCTATATACATCTTAAATAATCATAGTAAAATTTATAAAAAATATTTTGATAGGTGGTTTCTTAAATTTCACTAGCTTAACACAAAAGAACTTTTATCTACATGAGATCAAAATGAGTATTAGCACATGGCAGGTGGTATTATTCTCAATAGTCCTTTAGGAATTCAGGTATTTCCATTTTGTAGCCTTTTCATATTCAATAGACAACTTCTAAAATTACTGCACACTTTATACTATATGGACAGAGAAAAAATGAACACAGGTGGCTCAAGCCTTGTAATCCTGGCTACTCAGCAAGCCGAGATCTGAAGGATCTCAATGCAAAGCCAACCCAGTCTGACAGACAATTATCTCCAAAATAACTAGCAAAAAGCTGGGATAAAGGCATGTCTCAAAAGTGGTAGAGTGCCAGGCAAGTAAGTACAAGGCTTTCTATACAAACTGCCCCCTCCAAAAAAAGGAAAAAACAACAACATAAAGACCACATGTGGAATTGTTTTATGACTAGACCTGGAAGTTAGCATTAATCATTTTTACTGTTATTGGCAGAATCTAGTCACCTGTCACCAGTTACCTGACTAATGAAGCAAAGAAAGAGGTACTGGCTGAGTTAATTGCTTAGAGAAGTAATTGAAGGCAAGTTTCCTTTAAAATTTCTTTATTTTAATTAAGTTTTTTATTGTGAAAATACTGTGCAGAGAGGTTACAGTTACATGAACAAGGTAATGAGTACATTTCTTATCCAGCGTTGTTGCCTCCTCCTTTGTTTTCCCCCTATCATCCCTTCCATCCCAACTCTTCAGCTACACCCCCCCCCCACATCCCACTTCCCCAACCCCCTGCCTAAATTGTAAAGTTCGTTTTTTTGACATAGAGTCTTGTATATCTCATTGTTGCAATGGGTCAATCTGTATCCCTATTTAAAACAATTTGTTTTTTCCCTTCCCCAATACAGTGAAAACAGGGGTTATACCGTGGGGGAGGGACATACAAAACAACAAAAAAACAACCACATGGTACCTTAGAAACAATAGCAAGGAAGAAAAAAACACTTGTGTCCCTATCTTGGGGTTCATTTCATTTAACATCATCTTATCTGACCTTTTCTGCTTGTCCCTTGCAAAGAAGGGAAACCATGGGACCTATGTTTCTTTGGGCTTGGCTTACTTCACTTAATATAATTTTTTCCAAGTCTTTCCATTTCCTAACAAATGGAGTGATGTCATTCTTTCTGATGGAGGCATAGAATTCCATTGTGTATATATACCACATTTTCTTGATCCATTCATCTACTGAGGGTTGTTTGCATATCTTAGCTATGGTAAATAATGCTGCAATAATCATAGTTGTGCTGGTAGCTATAGTATGGCCTTGTTAGTGATCATTTGGGTAAATGCCCAAAAGTGGGATTGCTGGGTCATAGGGGAGCTCTATGTGGAATCTTTTGAGGAACCTCCATACTGCTTTCCAAAGTGGTTGAACAAGTTTACACTCCCACCAACAATGCAGTAGGGTTCCCTTTTGTCTACATCCCCTCCAGCATCTGTTGTTATCAGAGTTCTTGATTATAGCCATTCTAACTGGGATGAGGTGCAATCTCAATGTTGTTTTGATTGGCATTTCTTTTATGACCAGAGAGGTTGGGCATTTCTTCATGTGTCTATTGACCATTCTTATTTCCTCTTCAGAGAAATTTCTCTTTAAGTCTTTAGCCCACTTATTTATTGAGCAGTTGTTTCTTTGAGGGTTTGTTGTTGGAGGATTTAATTTTTTGAGTTCCAGGTATATTTTAGATATGAGAACCTTGTGTGTTGTATGGATAGTGAAGATCTCCCAATCTGTAAGCTTTCTATTGATCTTCCTAGCTATGTCCTTTGCCATGCAGAAGCTCTGCAACTTCATGCAATCCCATTTGTCCAATCTTTCTTTGATTTATTGTGTTTCTGGGTCTCTATTAAGAAAATTTCGGCCTGTGCCAAGGTTTCTCCTATTCCTTCCTGTAATGTTTTCAGGGTGTCTGCTTTGACTTCAAGGTCTTTGAACCATTTGGAGTTGATTCTGGTGCAGGGTGATATATAAGGATCTAGCTTTAGTTTTCTACAGGTGATTAACCAATTTTGCCAGTGCCATTTACTGACTGAAGAGGCTGTCTTTCTTTCATTTTACTTTTTTTAGCTCCCTTATTGAAGATTAGGTGGCTATATGTCTGTGAGTTCATTTCAGGGTTTTCAATTCTATTCCATTGGTCCTGAGTTCTTTTCTTGTGCCAGTAGCAAGCTGATTTGATTAGTATGGCTTTGTAGTAGAGTTTGAAATTTGGTATTGATATTCCTCCAGCACTGTTCTTTCTGTTAAGGATCGTTTTTGCTATTCGGGGTCTTTTATTGTTCCATATGAATTTTTGGATTGCCTCTTCTATTTCCTTGAAGAATGAGGTCCGAATATTGATAGGTATCACATTTTTGTAGATAGCCTTGGGAAGTATTGCCATTTTCATGATGTTGATCCAGGAGCATGGGAAGTTTTTTCCACTTTCTAAGTTCTGTTTTGATTTCCTTTTTCAGGTTTTTAAAGTTTTCATCATAGAGGTCCTTTTATTCTTTGGTTTATTCCTAGGTATTTTATTTTTTGTGGGCCAATTACAAATGGAGTTGCTTTCCTGATTTCAGCCGTGCTCTTCTCATAGTTGGCATACAGAAAAGCCATTGATTTTTGAGGGTTAATTTTATACCCCTCTACTTTTTCTTTGGAAATTCTTATTTCACTGTTTTTATAGATTTTTTAGATTGATATGAGAAGGAGTGACCACAGATATGATTCTCTGCCTGGTCAGTTTTAGGTCCTGCACCTTGACAGCTCACTGGGATTTGGCTCTTCCTTCTTCCCTTGTGTTGGATTCTCTGCTGACCACCCTGCGCATGACTTATAGAGGAAGAAAGCTGGTGAAACCACTGACAAAAAGTTCAGGTGATCTACTTACCTCATTCCTTCTCTAGCATGATTAGAATAAACCCTGCTTTTAGCTACTAACCCTTGCCAATCTGTGGTATGTGGTACTCAATGCATTCTTTTTTTTTTTTTTTTTTTTTTTTTTTTTGTTGGTCGTGGGGCCTGAACTCTGGGCCTGGGCGTTGTCCCTCAGCTATCCAGCTCAAGGCTAGCGCTCTACCACTTGAGCCACAGCGCCATGTTTAGCTTTTTCTGCCTATGTGGTGCTGAGGAATCGAACCCAGGACCTCATGCATGCAAGGCAAGCACTCTACTGAGCCACCTTCCCAGCCCACATTTCTTTTTTGCTTTTGCAGATTTTTTTCATTGTATTTCTTTTGCTTAAGTTCAGTGCCTGCTCCATTCTATTTCCCTCCCTTTATTTTTTATTAGCAAAATCCCATCCTCTCAAATCCAGCTCAAATCCTATCTCCTGTACTCTTTTATTTATTTATTTATTTATTTATTTATTTATTTATTTATTTATTACCAATTTCTCATAGCTGAGTCCTCTCAGACCCCTTGGAGCTTGGTTTCATCATTGTGGTAGTGCTTGCCTGCCTAGTAGAGTAGATGCTTTTGTATGAGTATTGTCATCCATTAGATTTAAAGCTCAAAGTTGAGACTGTGACTTTCACATATTACTTGCTCCTTGCAGTGTCTTGTACCTGGTAAATTTTAATAAGTAAGTGTTGAGTGAAAAATAAATAAATCCTGGTGATTGTGGGGAAACAATGGCAGATAGAATGAAGTTCATTTTGGAAAACCAGTTTTATGAGGCCACAAATCACAAAAATACAGAAGTAAAATAAGAAGGGAGGTAAGGCCTGTCTTAATTCCTTTACATCTTTCATGATAATAGAGATACAATTTATATTCTTTATAGGGATATATTAGGGCTCCAAAGTCTGTGAAAGTTATAATATCATCCAAGATATTAAAAAAGTCAAGAGATTGAGAACCCACCATTTTTAGTCTTGACTTATTTTTACAGTCTTGACATATTAATGGAAGCAAATTGAGATTTTGGTTGGTTATAGGGAGCATGTTATATTAATCCTCAGGAGAATACTTTTGAGTTTGAAATATTATAATAGCTCCTTTAGGCCTTTTAAAATGTATGTAAAACACCTTTAAATGGAAGATAATGAATTGACAAGAGACTAGGAAATATTAAGTTGTTGTTACTTTTCTATAAATCTTCTAGGAGTTGGTATTTTGTTAACACTATTTTTTTTATTATTTCTGTGGTTATAGCTCTTTTACTGTAAGATAAAAATCCAAGCTGAAATAGTGCCTTAATACAGGTTGAGCATCCTTAATCCACAATTTTGATATGATCCAAAATCTGAAATATTTTGAGCACTGACAGAATCCTACACTTGGAAACTTCCACACTTGAGCTCAGGTGATGAATTGTGGTCAAAATTCAATCGCAGCCAAGCATTGGGGTAGCTCATACTTCTAATCCTAGCTACTCAGGAGGTAAGATCTGAGCATCAAATTTCAAAGCCAGCCCAGTAAGAAAAATCCGTAAGACTCTTATCTCCAATTAATCATCAAAAAGCCAGAAGTGGAGCTATAGCTCAAGTGGTAGAATGCCAGCCTTAAAGTAAAACAGCTTTTCAACATGTAGGGACAATGTCACCGGCCCCACCCCACACAAAATTCAATCACACTAAAACTATTGCATATTGATATTCAGACCATAGATATAAGATATGTATGAAATATAAGTGAATGTTATGTTTAGACTTGGGGCACCTCCTCAAGATCTTTCATTATGCATATTTCCCTCCTTTCCTCCCCCTTTTCTTATCTTTTTTTCCTTTTCTTTCTTTCTTGTGTCCAGACCAGACCTTTTTCTCAACTTTTTCACTGAAAGCTGGTGTTCTAGTCCTCACTTAAATGGAGGTAGAGTCTCTAGGACTATTCTGCCCAAATTTATTTCAAACAATACTCAGATTTCAGTCTCCTGAGCAGCTAGGATTACAGTTGTAAACCACCAGTGCCTAACTTACATCCCTCCCCTACCCACCCCCCAACCACTACCTTTTTTAATCCAAAATATTTCTGGTCCTGGGCATTACAGATACTCACTTGTCTAAGACTCATATTTATAATATAATATATAGACCCTAAATATGGGATAATACTCTATGTTCTAAATTGTTTATTTTCTCAAAACCAAACACTGTACTCAAGAGTTGGAGAGTCACTTACTGAAAACTGCCCTTAAGTCCACCCTCCCTTACTCTGCTTGAATGGTGTAATTATATTTGGAGATTATTATACCTGGCTTTATATAGTGGATTATTTTATCCCCACTCTCTTAAAACCGTTAACCAACTACTCTGTTTTATTGGTATGTCTTAACATATCAGCTTGTTTACTGAATATTTGAGAATAAATTGAAGCTATGGAAAGATTCAGATCGTCAGTACTTTTCCTGAACAAATTATGCTGTTTACCTAATTGAATCCATCTATTGGAAGTATTTATTTTCTAGTCAGAAATGGTGTGGTATCCATTAAGTATTTACCAAGATCTGTGCTACATACTAAAATAATACTCAACTGATTTTTTCTATATAGTTTTCTTCTATATAGCTTTCTAGCCCCAAAGTTTCTTGTTACTTAACTGGTTGTGATTTGTTGTTTAATTAACTACAGTGAACATTTTATAAAAGAATGCAATTATTATTTCATTATCTTTAATTGTGCAAAGAGCTTTCAATTCAACATACCAATTTGTGAGTATAAGGCATCTTATGATTACTTAAAAAATAGATTGGTAGGAATACATTCATTTCTGTGTGTGTACAATACTTGACCATATGAAATTTATTTATTTATTTATTTTTTATTTTATTTTATTTGTGAACATACTGTACAGAGGGGTTACAATTACATGGGCAGGATAATGCGTACATTTCTTACCAAGCATTGCAGCCTCCTCCTTTTGTTTACCCTTCACGTCCCTTCCCAGCCTCCCCCCTCCCCCCAATCCCAATCCTTCTCCTTCCCCCCCATTCCCCCCCCCCCGCACCGACGTTGTAAAGCTCGTTTTGGACATGACAACTTGTACGTCTCATTGTTGCAACAGGTCCACCTGTATCCTTAAACAACTGGTTTTTCCCCATCTCCTCCTCAAGTTATACTGACATCAAATATAGTGAAAGCAGGGGTTATACTGTGGGGGAGGGACATACAAAGCAACAAAGAGATAATCTTATAAATGTGTTAGAAACACATGCATGAAAGAAAAAAACATTAAAATACATATCTAAGGGTTCATTTTCCTGACATCACATTATCTGACCTTTTCCGCTTGACTCATGCATATACTAGATATTGCAAATAAGGGAAACCATGGGACCTATGTTTCTTTGGGACCATATGAAATTTATGTTATGTTATAGTTAGTGTAAAATAACTGTTACTGCTATATTTTCTCTATCTTATATACTTCGATTCTTCTGTAAGTTTAAAATGCTGTGACAACTTTCTTTTTTTTAATAATAAGTTTTTTTTATTGTGAAAATACCGTACAGAAGGGTTACAATTACATGAGCAAGGTAATGAGTACATTTCTTATCAAGCATTGTTGCCTCCTCCTTTGTTTTCCCTTACCATCCCTGCCCTCCCATCTCACCCCCCCCACTCCCCCACCAAAGTTGTAAAGTTCGTTTTTCGACATCTCATTGTTGCAATGGGTCCACCTGTATCCCTATTTAAACAATGTGTTTTTCCCCCTCTTCTCCCCAAATTATACCAACATCAAATACAGTGAAAACGGGTTATACCATGGGGGAGGGACATGCAAAGTAACAAAGACATCATCTTATAAATATGTTAGAAACAATAGCAAGAAAGAAAAAACATTTGAGTCCTTATCTTGGGGTTCATTTCACCTAACATCAAGTTATCTGACCATTTCTGCTTGTTTCAGATATATACTAGTTATTGCAAATAAGGGAAACCATGAGACCTATGTTTCTTTGGGCCTGGCTTACTTCACTTAATATAATTTTTTCCAAGACAACTATCTTTCAAATTTAGTTTCCTACCACTTATTGGTCTGGCTAAAAAAGACAACTTATTTTTAAAAAATTACTTTTAGTGTATTAAAACTACTTTGAGTGATAAATTTCATTGGGATATTTTCATATACAACATGTTCTTTGATCATATCACTCCATTGCTCTTTCTTATTTCCTTTCCCATTTTAAAATGTTCTTACACAGTTTTAAATGAATTTTATTATGCCATTTCATAAGTTCATGCCATGTACTTTGATCATATTCTCTCCCTCCCACAGTTTCCTTTTTAAATTTTTTCTTTTGTTTTCTTTTATTTTTAAATCATGTAGAGAAAACACAGGGTATTTGTCTTAGGGAACAACTCTTAAATACAGAACAGTGCCTTTACCAATGTAGCCTAAAAGGGCCCATCAGTAGCCCCACAATTCTTCCCACATTGAATTAAGCCTCTTGGTCTCTGTGTACTGATTGTACAGGACTCTCCATTAACCATAGACAACTGGACTGTGTTCATTTTGGCCCATTTTTAACCCTGTGAGAACTTTTGGAATTCTGTTCCTGGCATAGTCTTTCTCTGCTGTTATTGTTTGGGGGACAGTATGTGTTTTGGATCATTCATTCAGGCACTGCTGAAATGAGAAATGCAGACTTATGTCCAGTCAGCATCCATTTACTATTGCTTTAGATGTAGTCTTTCTGTTGTACATCTGCGCCGGGGGAGTTGAATGCTGAGGCCAGAATAAAGCATGTTTTCTCATCATTGCAAATTTTACTCTTAAAGAAAGAAAAAAAAATTAAGTAGGAGATTTAGGTTTTACTAATATTGTACCTGTCATATATCTTTGGATATTTAGAAGTGTCAAAGGAAAAAGGAAGGGTTTATATTAGGGCCTGGTTAGAATCTTCCCTTTGGGAGCCCATAGCTGTGGGACCCGTAATTTTGGGGTCAAAGCTCTCTTTGGTTTTGGCCAGAGACTTCTCCATGCTCCAAAGAGTTTTGATTATGACAGTGTTTTTGTTTGTTTGTTTGTTTGGCTTAGTTATTTTTTCTCCAAGTCTTCATCAGATTCGGCTAGAGATAAAAAGCTGTCACCAACTAGCATGCCTCAAGTAGTGTGGATTAAATATATATATATATATATATGTACACACACACACACACACACACACACACACACACACACTCTAGAGATCCTGTACAGAGGGGTTACAGTTATATGAGCAAGGTAATGACTCCATTCTCATAGGGGAAGAACATACAAAGAAACAAAAAAAAATCACATAGTACATTGTAAGTACACTAAAAACAGCAACAAGAAAGATAAAATCTCTTGTGTCCCTATCTTGGGGTTCATTTCGCTTAGCATCAGCTTATATGATCATCTGTGCATAGCTTTTTTTTTTTTTTTTTTTTGGGTCCGGTTGTGGGGCCTGAACTCTGAGCCTGGGTGCTGTCCCTCAGCTCTTCAGCTCAAGGCTAGCACTCTACCACTTGAGCCACAGCACCACTTCCGGCTTTTTTCTTTTTGCTTATGTGATGCTGAGGAATTGAACCCAGGGCCTCAGGCATGCAAGGCAAGCGCTCTACCACTGAGCCACCTTCCCAGCCCTGTGCATAGCTTTTGACCTCTTCCGTTTGTCCTAGACATATATACACTAGTTATTACAGATAAGGGAAATCATGAGACCTATGTATGGATCTTTGTATTGATAATTAAACTAAAGGTAGCTGGGCATTCTTAAGTTTGTGTTTCATGTTACATTGTCTTAAAAATATTGTGATGTTTATGGTAGATAGGCTGGCTATTTTTGTTATGTTACCGCATAATGTTGGTCGAACCATGGTTGAAAGTTTGGTGCTAAGCATGAAGTATTTGAATGTAGTAGATTCTAAATAAGTTACTTCTTCCCTCCTTCCCTCCTCCTCCTTTCCTTTTGAAATCTATGGATTCCACTTCCCTATCTATGAAGAAAAATAGTGCCTAGTGTTATCATTATCATCTTTCTGAAGTCTACAGACTTGTACCAGCTGTTCTCATATCACTTCAGATACCTTTTTATAAATTATAGGACAAAGTTAACTTTCTATTGAAATCCAGTGTTGTAAAGGCTCCTGTTTGAGGAGGAGGTTTTTCTCACATCCCATGAGGTAGGTTATGTGGAGGGGAAAGTTGTGTTTTTATTAGTTACCCATGATTAAGCCCAGGTGTTACCTTCTAAGTTAGGAAGACAGAGGTTAACTTGGTACTCAAGAACTTTGTGCTACATTTAGTTTTTTAAAGAAGAAGAAAATCTGAAACCGAAAACATTCTCTCTTTTTATGACTGGCAAAATAACATTGATTAAGATGCATCAAACAGGTGCTGGCATATACTGAACTATTTAATGGGTTTCAGAGTACAAAATGACTATTTTTACATGTCACTTTATTCTTAGCCAAGCTGCTGGGCATTAAGTGTATAAAGGGCTAAAAATATTTACAGTTTCAGTAATATCTGCTTTAAAATAAACTATCCATTGTGGTTTCTCTTTTCATTTGCAGGAAAAGAATTGTATGGCTCAGAAATGGCTTAAAACATTTTGTTCAGTATTTAGATTTAAGAAGAAATCTCTATTGGAAGGACAGTAAAATTTGGGTTATAAATTCTTAGAATTTTACAAACCGAATTAAGAGGTGTCAGTCTTTAAAAAAAGAAATGTGCTTATTATCTGACTTATGTAACTGTAATGCCTTTGTACATCACCTTACAATAACAATTTTAAAAAACTAAATTGAATGCAAACAGATGATCACAATTATTTATATTACTGTTGTAAAATTGTGTGTGTGTGTGTGTGTGTGTGTGTGTGTGTGTGTGTGTGTGTGTTGGCACTCTACCACTTGAGCTATACCTACATTTCCAGCTTTTTGCTAGTTAATTGGAGATAAGAGTCTCACAGATTTGCCTGTCCCAGATGGCTCCAAACTGAGGAGTCTGAGATAGCTTCCTGAGAAGCTGGGATTATAGACGTGAGGCACAGGCACCTAGCCAGTTATTACTGTTTTTGTGCTATGAACTGTAGTTCCAAATTCCAAATATTTATTGGTTATTTTAAAAATTTCCTTGTATGAAGTTAGGAGACAGGATGCTGATGTCACTTGACTTGTTCGTTGATCAGGAGTGTAGATAACTTTTTCCCCCTAGGATGCCCTCAAATTGCAGTCCTTCTATCTTTGCCTTTAAAGTAGTTGGGATTACAAATGTGAGCCACCATCTGCAAATAGTTAAGTATTCTCTTAACTGTTTTAAAGTATGTAGCTTAATGGTATTATTTATGTTATTGCATAATATCTTTAGAACTTTCATCTTGCAAAATGAATTGCAAAAATGTTGTTTGTTTTAATCTCATTTTCCTTCACAATCATTTGTGCAGCTCTGTGATACAACATAAGATACAGGCTGTGTCTGGGCAGAGAATTTAGACTAGTTCTGATCACTCTATCACTGGAGCCAAAAACAGAGCCTAGCTCACTTCTAGAAAGAATAACTGAACAGCAAGGCTTCTGACATAATGGATATGATCTTGAAAATTTATTTCTCACTTAAAAATAAATTTTCCTTTCTTTCCTTTTCTTTCCCTCCCTCCCTCCCTTCCTCCCTTCTTTTCTTTTCTTTCTCTCTTCTTTCTTTGTCTGCTTTCTTGCCTTCCTCCCTGCCTTCCTGCCTGCCTTCCTCCCTCCCTCCCTTCTTCCTTCCTTCCTCCCTTCCTCCCTCTCTCCCTCCTCCGTCTCTCCCTCCCCCTGTCTCTCTCTTTCTCTCTTTCTCTCTCTTTTTCTCTCTTTCTTTCTTTCTTCTTCCGTGCCTGTTCCAGAGCTTGAAATCAGGGTGTGTACCCTGTCCCTGAGCTTTTTTGCTCAAGGTTAGTGCTCTACCACTTGAGCCACAGCCCCACTTCTAGCTTTTTTGGTACTCAAATGTGAATTTTCCTGCTCAAGCTGGCTCTGAAGCTCAATCCTCAGATCTCAGCCTCCTGAATAACTAGGATTATAGGTGTGAGCCACAGTGCCCAGCAATAAATCTATTTTTTTTAGTAAATCTATTTTTATAAGTACCTTTAAATATACATGCAGCACCAACTGCTTTTATTGGCTGAAGTTTTGTGTTTTCTGTTCTTTTGCTTTTTGTGACAGAATTGCCATTTGTAGCCCAGCCTGGCCTCAAATTTGCAATTCTCCTGCCACAGCTTCCCAAAGGCTAGGATTATAGGTATGTAATCTATACCTGACTGAGGTGATTTTTAAAAATAATTTTTAAATTATCAATTCTGGGTTTTGGCAGCTCAATTTCCTTCAACTAGAAAAAAAATCAGTATACTTAATGCAGATAACCAAAGTATAATAGCTGTTAGAACTTGAAGATTTGCTTTAAGTTAAAACCTTGTTACTTTTGTTCAGATCTGGCCACTAGACCTATTTTTTCCCTCCAGGTATATGAATCATCTTGTTCTTTCACTTAGACATCAAAAGTTCAGGTCTACATCAGTATTTACCTAAATGGATGGACTACTACCTTTTCCCCAAGAGTGCAGCATCATTTTTTGGTCTTTTAAAAGAATGTCTGGTGTTCAACATCTTGAAGTGGCCAAAACACTGTGGGTGGGGACAAAGAAAGGAAAAAGATGTCTCACTTTAAAACCTATGAAATTACTCTCAAGGTGTATGGAATTTTCACTTAGACTATTTCAATGGAAAAATGTTACATTTTTGATAGAGTTAATTTGTTTCTTTATAAAACATACTACTTTTACCTTCTTCAGCCTTAGGTTTTGTTTTTGTGGCACATTTAAATGTTCCAATGATTACTTTATTGTGTGTTTTTTGTTTGATTAAACATTACCATTAGGAAGTAAGCATAAAACGTGGCTTTTGTAGAGGTTCACTTCCTTCTACCAGGGAAAGAGAGCTTTTATTGCAAATATTTCTGGAGGGCAATGGCAGAATGCCATATGGCCTGCCCAGAATTTTATGGGGCAACATCACCACATATGGCCTGGATATATGCAAGAGTAGAGACCATCTCTCAACTGATGGTGAATTCTCACACTGCTCTTATAGCAGACAAAATCTCTTCCAACATGTGACAAATCGAGGTCTTTGCATTATGCCTTCTGAAGTAATAAAGGAAAATGATATCTCATCACTTTTTCCTTTGCCACAAACAGTTCATCTCTGAATCAGAGACCATAATCTTCTGAAAGATCTTTGTTGATTCCTCTGAGCTATTAAAATATGTCTTGTATTTAGATCCTCAAATAGCAGGAAGATACATAAAAACTTTCCCCATTTTTTTGTGTGTCCTTTTAAATACTACGTGTGAAAAAAAAAAACAAAACCAGAAAGCAAAGTCAGCTCATGGTCCCAGCTGGTAGGGAACTTGTTTTTACTTTGTTTCCTGAAAAGGACCATTTAGACACTTCTGATATAATATAAGGGCCATACAAAACCATCAATTTAGGTATACGGCTACAAGTAGAGGCATACGAGAAACATACATTCTGTCCTGTCATGCACCAACGGATTTGAGGACCTTATATGGCCCACAGGTCTGGCATTCTTCATCCCTGGTAGACCCTGAGGACAGGACAATGTGTGAAACAGCCAATCCGTCTGCTCTTCATCTGCCCCAACATCGCTCCCTAGTTCACAAAGATACCCAGCCTTTTTGCTGGCGTCTCCATGGCTCTGTGGAGTGGGCCCCAGCCAGGTCTTTCTCAGCCATCTTTCATTCAGTATCAGGTACTGTATCACTACTATGACCAGGGGTCAGGCTCTTTCCAGGGCTGCTGCTGCTTAGAATGGCCAGCCCACCCCTCACTTGTCATTTTCCTAATATTTTCTCATCTTTCACTCTCATTTTAATACCAGATTTTCCTGATCTCTATCCTTAGGAACACCACCTTGCTGTTTATACTTTTTCTTCTCCTTTCTTTTTCTTTTTTTCTTTTTATCCCCTTAGATTTATTCCCTGTTGTCACTGTTTTTGATTTCTGTACCCTTTGTCCTATATGTAAGTTTATCTGATTTGTGGAAGGGAAGGGGAATCACAGAAATGGTGGGACAAAGGGTGAACAAATGCAACAGTGATACTCACTAGACACTGTGTTGGAAATGAACTTTACCACCCAGGGCAGGGGAGTGGGGGAGAGGAGGGAAGTGGGAGAAAATGAGGGGGGGGGTAACACTGTTCAAAAAGTAAGGTACTCAGTACCTTACTTATGTAACTGTACCCCTTTGTTCATCACTTTTACATTAAAAACTTTTTAAGACTAAAGGAAAAAAAGATGTTCTTTTTTTTTTTTTTGGCAATACTAGTGTTTGAACTTAGGACCTTAACTTGCTTCGCTAGCATTTACTATTTGAGCCATACTTCTAGCTTTGCTTTTTGCTGCCTATTTTGGAGATGGCATCTAGTGAGCTTTCTACCTGGGCTAGTCTTGAGATTTTCCAGATCTCAACCTCCTAAGTAGCTGGGATTATAGATCTGAGCCACCAGCACCTGGCTGTTACTTAGAATTTCATATTTGCCTGTAGGTTGATGATTTTTTTCTCTTATGGACACTATAAGCCCCCATCAAATATCATGGCATCATGGCTGTTTTATATGGTCTACATACTATCCAATCTCTAAGTCACACAATTAGATTGAGTGAATTAATTTACATTTTATTTTATAATAGATTAATGAGTCAGTTGATTTCACAGTATTTCTTCAGAGTTGAGGGTTTGTGGCAATTTGCTGCTTTAGGTGCATAGTAGGCATGGGCAAGATGGTCTCTGGCTTTGCAGAGGTCTCTAGTAGGGGATCTCTTGCTTGTGAATTATGTTCTGAATCAGCAAATGAACAGTTTGATCTAATATTTTATTCACTAGATATTTATCACAAATGATGTGGGGGACCTTGCTATGGGATATAAAAACCAAAGTTCCTTTCACTGAAAGAGTTATTTATTTATTCATGTAAAAATTGGTTGAAGAGCAGCTAGGCAAATACCACTGCACAGTCAACTCATAATGTTTGTATGCTTTGTATCCATGGATTCAACCCATCTCAGAAAGAAATTATTGTTTTTAAAGTCTTTATTGAACATGTACATTCCTTTGGTCATTCTCTAACTAGTACAATATAACAATTATTATTATAAAAATTGGTTGAGCTACAACAATAAACTGAGTTAGACTATAACAAATATATATATACTTGAATGTAGTAAATACAAGACAGTAAAATTACTCTCTAAGAAAGTTACATAATTTTTTTCCTTTTTTCTACTTCTATTCTTTTGTAAATTATCTTCAAGTAATTGTACAGAGAGATTTCTATTTGTGAGTACCATGTATCTGGAAAGTTAGGAATATTGCCTGATTGGGGACACACTGAAGCACAGCATAGGTGTTGAGGAATAGGAAGAAATTAGAGTGAAAGAAGGCAGATCAAGGTTATACACCTTCAGAGGAGTAAAGAATTCCTCGAAGTTCAGGAAAATCATTTAATGCCCTTAATACAGTAGTGTTACTAATATTTCTCTTTGGTGCCCCTTAAAATTGGTACTTGTTCTCAACATCTTCTTACATGCCTAAAGCATTCCACCAGGCCTCTCCATATGAGAACTTGCAAAGCCTCAACCTTTTTCATTGTAGCCATGTTCTTGCTGAATTAAGTGGGATTCAGGCCAATACATGGGCTTAAGTTTAGTCTTCATTATAAAAGTAAAAGTAGTAAAAAAGTAAATTACAGAAACCTGACATTTGAACTCTGTCCACATTTATAATATCCAAATGGACCAGTATGCTTTTGATGCATATGTGAAAGAAACCCCTTTTCAACTTTAGCATTAGATTTCTTCTGCCATTTCTTTATAATCATTTCAGGGTAAAATTTCATCTTCCTGATCAAATTCTATTCGACTGCCACATTGGTATTTGAGCTGAAGTATCCTGCTTTGTGGCTACCTGTGCTCTTAGAAAGTCTACCATGAAATTTGGTTTTGTATATTAGATTTTTCTATTATGTACTTGGTAGTCTTTTGCTTTAAATAATCGTACAAGAAATCCATTTATCTTACCCAACTTATCTTTCATAAATTTCCATTTCAGCACATACCTGTTTTTCTTGAGTAGGGGTAAGTTGGCAAGCAACAAACTAAGTAAATTTTTTTGCCAATGTGTAGTTTTTTAAGAAAACGTTTTATTTTGCTTCAGATACAGTTCATTGCCTCATACATTCAATAAGAGGGAGTTGGGAAGAATGAGAAAACTTCATACCAACATATATGAATTTTTCTTTTGAATTAGAACTTGATGAAAACTGTCTTAGAGAGTTCTGGATAGAAATTGAAGAATGAACCTAAAGTTGGTAGAAAGATATTGTTCTAAAGATGATAGAAAAATAAAATCAGAAAAATTATATTTAATATAGGCATCTTATTACCACCTTTAGAAGTTGGTTATCTCCATTGTTCATATTTCACTTAAGAAAAGTAATTTATCTGCTTTATATCTATTTTGTGCAGATTAGGGCAAGAAAGAACAAGAGAAAATATAGAGCCATGGAAAAACATAAAATTGGAAACCTAGGTTCTCACCACTCTGGGCTGAGTATTGGATCTTCTTTTCACATAGTTCCAGTGGTATTGGCTCAGACTACCAATCTGTCAGTCTGGTTTAACTCCGACCTTGTTCCTTCCCACTTCTCTTTCCTGGATAGTTTCTTACCACTGTCCTTTCCACTTATTTGTGCTTCATTGTTCAGCTACTGCCACTCTCCTATCTTAGAATGAAGATCTGGGTTTGGAGGCCTTTGGAAAAACTTCATGGAGAAAATGAGCTATAAATGTATTATTTTTATGTATCATTTAGGCCTCATGATAATTCCCCCTTGGTAGGAAGGAAATGAAATCACTGGAAGGAAAGACGTTTGTTGGACCCCATCTTGATTTGTTGACTACCAGGTGAATATGACTGACTCTGCCTGCTCCCCAACCTCTCCAACCAGGAAATGTGGAGGGGAGCCATTTGGGGAAGTTGGCTCCAACCTGTGCTATTGAGGTAATCAGTTGATTTTATGTGTTAGATGCCACAACTCCACAAACAGGTGGTGGCCATTGAGAATGACTTTTGATCTATTAAGCACTACATTGTTATCATGCCATCATGTATTATTATAGTATAGTATGGGAAATATGCATATATTTAGCCAATTCTCAATATCTAGTCTCATGAAGAATGATAGAGCAGGTTCTAATATAATATCGGAAATAATATTATATCATTTTAGTGGAAGTTAAGGATTCATCTACCTAATTACTTTTGGCTAACAGCAATATTGACATTACCCTTCAAATGTTTGGGATGCAGGCAAGAAAAACTTGGTCCTACCCCAGACAGGGTAAAGCCATCTTTACCCTTGTGGTAGATGTTTACTTCAGCAACAGCACAAAGCAGGTGTTCTACATGCTGAGGACTAGGAATCCTGAGGACTAGGACTAGGACTAGAAGTTTGGTTTTGAATATCAGTATGCTTTCTTGTTTTGTGATGAATACTTAAGATTTTTGAACTTCATCTCCTTCATACAAAATCCATTACAATGTATCTATTATATTACACTTAGCAATAACTATTATTTATATTTGTGTTCCTTTACTTAATAAAGCAGACAGTATTTAAAGAAATCTTTATGGATTTCATCCTAGTAAGATATGTTTGTGTGTGTGTGTGTGTGTGTGTGTGTGTGTGTGTGTATGTGAAAGCAAACCAAAATATTCTGAAAATGTTTGAAAAACTTATAAGTATATTTAAAATTAATATTAATATCATTTAAATTAAATTTTTGAGTATAATAAGTTTATTCTTTGAGACATACTAAGTGTTTCAAGTGCTTTTTTATTTTTATGTATTTTTTTAATGTTTTTTATTGTGAAGATACTATACAGAGGGGTTACAGTTACATGAGCAAAGTAATGAGTACATTTCTTATCAAGCATTACTTGATAACCTACTTCACATTCGTGTGTGTGTGTGTGTGTGTGTGTGTGTGTGTGTGTGTGTGTGTGTGTGTGTGTGTGTGTGTGTGTGTGTTGAACTGGGGGTATGAACTTAAGCTTGTTAGGCAGGCTAGGCAGGCACTCTACCACTTGAGCCACACTTCTAGCCCTTTTGGTCTTATGTTTTTGCTCAGGACCAGCCATGCACCACAATTTCTATTTAATTGGGATGACAGGCACAGGCTGCCACATTCACTTTTTGTTTGAAATGAAGTCTTAGTAACTTTTTGCTGGCACTGGCTTCAAACCAGAGTCCTGATCTTAACTTCCTGAGTAGCTGGGATTACAAACAAGTGCCATCATGTCAAACCAACTACTTTACATTCTTTGTGAAGCAAAATTAATTTCCAAATGGATTAACATGTTAAATATTTTAATATCTAAAATATGCTTATGAAAAAGTATTTGTTTCATTGACTCTAATGAAACTATTTTTGGACCTTACCCTTAGTACAAATATAATTTTTTTTTGGGTCCAGTCGTGGGGCCTGAACACTATCTCTCAGCTCTTCAGCTCAAGGCTAGTGCTCTACCACTTGAGCCATAGCACCACTTCCTGCTTTTTTCTTTTTGCTTATGTGGTGCTGAGGAATTGAACCTAGGGCCTCATGCATGCAAGGCAAGTGCTCTACCACTGAGCCACCTTCCAAGCCCCACAAATAGAAATTTTTAAAAGTGGTTTCTACATTTGTTCCTCAGCACTAAATATGTCATTTTCCTATAAGATTCTTATGCCTTTTCACTTGGCAAGTCTGAAACAGTGGTAGAGGTCTGTAATAATGTGGCTTTATCTGTAAGTTCTACAACTATGGGTTCAACCAAGTGCAGACTGAAAATACTCAAAACTTGCATCTATACTGAAAACATATAGACTCTTGTCATTCCCTATATAATCATTTATAATTAGTTTTCACATTAATTGCTATTGTGATTTAGCCTAGAGATAACTAAAAGTATAGGAGAGGATTTTCTAGGTCACTTGCAAATACTGTGCCATTTTATATACGGTATCTGAGCATCCTTGGAATCTGTTATCAACAGGGGATCCTGAAACCATTACCCTTCATATACTGAGGGATAACTCTGTTTTTCTAGTTGTCCTATGGTTTGACTAATTCTTCATAGTGGTATTTAAAAGATTTTGAAACATATATGTATTTCTTATGTGTGTGTGTAGACATTTAACCCTCTTACTAATAGAGATCATGTGTGTCAGTGCTGAGTTTGGGGAAAACAGAAATAAATATGGCATGTGAGCCCACCAGAGATAAATATCATATCTTAGTCATATAGATAAAATTTCTATCTTAGTCATATCTAGCTAGATAAATAAGTATGTTCATGTTGCCAAAAATTATTGAATATTTACATAGACACAGTTTTTAAAGCAAAAGAAGATTCATACAATTCTTCAGAGTGGTGTCTGTGTTCCTTTAATTTCTCATCAGGACTTGACTGTAATTCTAGAGCCAGCACTTGGCTGAGGCTCACCATGACATTTTCAGTTGATCTTTCTCTTGTTTTCTTTTCTAGTTGACCTTCAAACACAAAGTTCATAGCCTCTTCTCAGCTGTTAATGTGATTTACCTCATATGTCTGGGAAGTCAGGATTGTTGCTGCATTCATTGTTTTAAGAGGATTGAGGCTCTTGGTCTCATGCCAGAACATTCTCAACTGTCAGAAAACAAAATCCACCAATCCCTTTTTAAGATGACCAGATCTGTGGCTCATGTATATCTTAAGGGACGTGTCAAGCAATTGTTAGCCTGTTCTTGGCACACCTTATATATACGGGATTCTAATCCAGGAATCATTTTAGCATTGATCTACACATTCCCTTGTGGCTTTGAGTCAGAAAAATTCAAAGCAGTAACTAACCTGAAGCTGCATATGCTTTAAAAATCATTATTTGAGTGAGTAGTTGTTGAACTTTGCAATTCAGATCCTGTTTTAAGAGTACTTAGTTCTTCTCAATTTTCAAACTAGGAAGAGTAGGGTATGTTCTTCAGGCTGAGACCCACAGCAAGTATGTTATTAAATATAAATGAAAAAGGCAAGACAAGCTTCATGCATGGACAGAATTACAGTTCTCATTCTCCCAAGACAGAAATACATCATCATTATTTGAACAGCAAAAAATAGCCATTTTACTGTAAAATTAGATATGTATTAGTCTATTAAAAACAAGTAGCCAGAGTTGTCTAGTTATTCAGCACACAGAGCATTACCATCCATGGTTGGACAACTGTTAGGGGCTCCTCACTAGCAAGAGCAAGGCACCTTCCTTGGATTTCTGTTTTTTTGCCTCAACCAGCCCTATTTCAGCTTCTTGCTAGTGTGAAACAACTGGGAACAGAGGAAGAATTTTTTAAAACTCAGCTAATGAAGAATTACTATTTTTTCTAATAGTCATGTAAAAGTAGAGCTAGTTTACATATTTTTAAGTGTATAATTCAGTTGGACATTGGCATTTGTATTATTGCATGTATATGCAAATACTCAACTTTAATATTTTATCAAAAGGCATAGCTCCAATCATGAAACCTGCTGACTTGTTTCTATGGCAACGACTCTTGAAATGTGTCTGGCTAGTATATATCATCCCATAATTTTTCTCTGAGCGTTTCAAGGAGTTCCTTGCATTTTCTTTCCTAACATGGATATGATAGATGACTATATGAGTGACAGAGATACAGATATGTTTTTCCTCTAATGGGGATCTGAAAATATTGTAAAAATTCCTTTATATTCATATATACTTCTTATGCACAAGTATATTTCATTTGTATGCCCAAACATTTGGTTAAATAACAAGCCATGTTTTTTGGTTTTGTTTTGTTTTTTGTTTTTTGCTTTTTGTTTTTTGTTTTGGTGACAGGGCTTGAACTCTGGGCCTGGGTGCTGTCCCTGAGCTCTTCAGCTGAAGGCTAGTGATCTATCACTTTGAATCACAGTGCCACTTCTGGTTTTCTGGTGGTTACTTGGAGATAAGAGTCTCACAGACTTTCCTGCCTGGGCTGGCTTTGAACCATGATCCTCAGATCTCAGCCTTCTGAGTAGCCAGGATTACAGGCGTGAGCCACCAGCACCCAGCTATATTTTTTAATATACAATAAATTGTTGACTATTTGAGAAGTTTTCTGCTCTCTCAAATTCTGTTGTGTCACACAAAAAATGAACGCATGTAACTGGTTATTTCTGCAATATAACATATGTGCTCACTGATACTATTAACACTATAACAGTGCTCAAAGCATTCATTTGGTTATTTTCAAAGGAAAATTATTCTACTAGGTAAAATGGCAGGAAATAAAGGGATACTGAGGAAATAAAACTATACTGATCCCAGCAGCTGGGAAATTTCCCAGTGGAGAAGGAAGTCAACATGTCTCAGCTTAGTAGATGTGGTTGGTTATAATAACTAGGTGCTTGCTGCAGAGGATGGAATATTTAACTTATAAGTCCTTTATGTGTGTGTGTGTGTATGCGTATGTGTGTATGTGTGTGAATATACACATGTGTGCACCACTACTGGGGCTTGAACTCAGGGCCTGGGCATTGTCTCTTAGCTTTCTTGTTCAAAGCCAGCACTCTACCACTTGACCCACAGCTTCACTTCTGCCTATTTGGTGGTTAATTGGAGACAAGAGTCCTATGAGCTTTTCTTCCCAGCTGGCTTCAAACTGTTATCCTCAGATCTCAGTCTCCTGAGTAGCTAGGCTTACAGGTGTGAACAACTAGCACCTATCTCTTTCTTTGGATTTTCAAGTTCTCCTATGCCTCTAAACTAAGAACCAAGGAGGGTCATAGAGAATATGTAGTCTCACAAGTCCATTGGCATATGGTAAGTATAGCAGTGTATAAAATCTTCAGCTTTATAGTAATATATGCAGTCTTTAGCTTTAACAGTTAACTTCAGTCCTTTCAAGAAGTATCCCAGTGGTGACAGGCCCACTTTCCTCTTCAGTGAAGTGGGAATTCACAGAGTCCAAATAGTTCTTCTTTCAGAATACCACTCTGTTTTTGGCTCATCCTTTATTCCTCATATACTTAACAATCTCCCTGAGCTCTTTTTGCTTAGGGCTAGTGCTCTAACACTTGAGCCATAGCTCCTTTTCTGGCTTGTTGGTGATTAATTGGAGATAAGACTTTCACAGACTTTCCTGCCCAGGCTCCATTCAAATGACAATCCTCAGATCTCAGCCTCCTGAGTAGCTAGGATTGTAGATTCTGAACAACTGGCATCTAGCTCCTGGCCTTCTTGTTACCACAAATGTTACTCCTTTTCATCGTTTGTGCTGCTAACTAGAATGATCTTCCAAAGAAAATCTCTCAAAGAACTTCTCTTCCTCATCAGAGCATATTGCTCTGCAGGTTCCACTACCCCAGAAAGTCTAGGGCTTACATATCTTTTGAGTCCACTCCTCCCTGCTCCACTCATGATCTAGACAAACCTTTGACTTCACAAATAATGTTGAATTCAGTTTTTTTCCAGGATTCCACTACAGGACTGAGCCTGCCTTGTGTCTCAGGGACTTCCCTGTCCTAACATACTGTTCCCAATGGATGGCTGACTTACCTCTCTTACTAGACTGTAAGCATCCTGAGGACTGTTTCTTGTGCTCACTTGTCCAGCACTTTACCTGGCATGTAATTGATAGTCAGTAATAGTTATATAAATAAATGATCAGATTAGTGACTATATTTCATAAGAAGCAGGGGTACAGGAGAAGCTGCATTTAATTGGTAAATAAAAGAGGCTTGACCTGGGGCACTGGCTGCGATCTGAGGATCACAGTTCAAAGACAGCCTGGGCAGGAAAGTCTGTGAGACCCTTACTGCCAATTAACCACCAAAAAGCCTGAAGTAGAGCTATGGCTCAAGTGATAAAGCACCTGCCTTGAGCTCAAGGACAGAGCTCAGGCCCTGAATTCAAGCCCAGGACTAGGTGTGCGCACACACACACACACACACACACACACACACACACACACACACACACACACACACACACACACACACACACACACACACACACACACACACACACACACACACACACACACACACACACACACACACACACACACACACACACACACACACACACACACCAGGCTTGAGCTACACTTAATACAAATTTCAACAAGAATGAGGCTGGATGGGCTGGGAAGGTGGCTCAGTGGTACAGCACTTGCCTTGTATGCTCGAGGCCCTGGGTTCGATTCCTCAGCACCACATAAGCAGAAAAAAAAGCCAGAAGTGGTGCTGTGGCTCAAGTGGTAGTGCTCTAGCCTTGAGCTGAAGAGCTGAGGAACAGTGCCCAGGCCCAGAGTTCAGGTCCCACGACTGGACCCCCCCAAAAAAAGAATGAGGCTGGCTGGTTGGTCAGGTGATCCTTACGAGGACATAGGCATGGGACTAAAATCAGCATTATTAGTTCTGTGATAGAGGCAAGACTTGTAAGAAATGACTTAAATTAAATTTATGACACATTACTTTAGAACCAGAGATTTTATGTTCCTTGAAAGTGAGAAAGAAGGCTAGGTGCACAAATGACATTTCCTTAGGATACATCCTATTGGACACTAAATCCATTGATGAAGACATAGTTTTTGGAGAGATGAGGAAAATTATGGAAAGGTGACATTGATCAAGAAGCATTGTACTCATAAACTGACACATTGAAGTGAAACCCCTTTGTACAACTACTTAAAGATAATTTTTAAAAATTATAAATGTTAGAGCTGACTGAATTTTAATAAGAATAAGTAAGTCTTTTCTAATTGTTCTTAAGATACTTTCCATTAGGTTGGATTTCCTAGAAGAATGGTGACTTTTACATAATCCTCAACAGCTCTCATAACAGTTCTACCATTGTAGTAATCATGGCTAACTACTGAGTATGCACTGTGTATCAGTCACTGCTGTATTTTACCTACTTTAACTCAGTTCCCATAGTCCCATGATGGAGGTAGACTATTGGGCCCAATTTTGTAGAAAACTGAGAACAAATATATCATGCCATTTATCTGACCTGTGAGGGATGCTAAGATCTGAATCCATGTAGTTGGACTCACCATTATGTTATTAGCCATGCACACATCTACTTCTTTAGGAAGATGACCAGAATTCCTTGTGTTTTCTTTATGCAAATTCTCACACCAACTTTTTGTAAATGAGCTCTATAAATTAAGACATAGTTGTTTTCAAGTGACAAACCAACCTATGCTAAAAAGATATGATCTGTATTATAACAGCAAATGTTGGGCTGAGTGGCTAGCTACAGTGATGGATGCCCCCATTGGTGGGAACAATCAGGCTCTCTCAAAGGAAGAAGAGCTGCAATGGACAAAGAAAAATCAAGTGAAAAAGTAGAAGTTTTTAGAGATAAAATAACTTGCCCGAGTCATTAAAAGCCACAAAGGAAGCATTTGGTGCTAGTATACTTGCCTCCAAAACAATTCCAGGGAACTCAAGCCATGATTCAAGTGGTAGAGCATCAGCCATCATCAAGAGCTCAAAGCCCTGAGTTCAAGCCATAGTACTGGCACAAAAAAATATTTGGAGTCCCCATGGATGTGTGGCTCTGTGCAAACTATACAGTCTCTTCTGCTACCCTTTCCTCAGCACTAGACACAGTACTATTTCCTATATTTTTAGTTCTTATGACCCTTTGTGATCACCTTCAGTGACCCTGCTTCCCAAATGGGCTGTGCCTTGCTTTATTTCATCCTAAACTACCTTTTAGGATGGTTGTAAAAACAATTCCATTCATTTGAAATTTTTATTAGCTTCCATTTCAGGAGCTGATCTTTTTCTGAACTGACCCCCAGTTCTGGAGAAATCTTGACTGAGGTTCTGTGAACAGACTAGAGCCTTTCAGGCTACGTTTTATGCAAAAAACAGTGACATTAATGGAAATTTTGGTTCTTGGTCACTTGGGTATACAAGCAAGTTCAAGGAAATATGCATGGCACAGAGGCCATTTATGTTCTCTCAGTCACTTCCAGCTCACTGTACAGATAGTCAGGGAGCATGCTTGGTGCAGGGCAGCCTCTACTTTGTACTTCTGAATCTGTTTGTGAGGAAATGACAGTATTTTTCAACATCTGCAACACTACTGACTGAAGCTCTGATCCTTGATGTGTTTAGTTTTTACATGTGCACATCTCTACATCAATATCAGAGGAAGCCACAGGAAATCGCTGCCTGTATTTCCAGGAAACTTAACTACTTCACCAGCTCCCCAATCTATGCAGCCCAGAATACCCCAGTGAAGGCATCAACTTGGCTGATGAAAGCACTGATAAGAGCAGGAGTATTCTCATCCTTTTGGCCTGCCAGTGAAAGCCCAGAGAAGACAGCCTCTTGATACTAACAGGAAAACTCCAAATCTGATTTTAAATCATTCAGTCTCTGAACATGCAAATGCTGTCTATGTACGGGCAGAGTGTCATTGCATACCAAAGTTGGTGTTCTTCACTTCTGCTCAGGTATGTGTGGTGTTTATGTCTGGCCCACAGCGCTGTGGCTAGCACTCTGTCTGGTCAGCAGATCCTACAACAATTCTCACATGAGCCTGTGGATGAGGTTGGGAGCCATAAAGACCAGATTTTACTAACCCCTCTACTATTTTTAAAGAGTGATTATACAAATGTTGACAACACTAAGAGCTGACCAGAGATAATACTAACACTATTGATGACTGTGGTGTGCTAGGTATTTGATAAGGGCCCTATGATAATCAGTTAATCCTGACATAGACCTCCAAAGAGACTGGCATTATTATTCCCAATTTTCAGATAAAGTACCTGAGACTCATAAAACTTAACACCTTGGCCAGCATCATATGACTAGTGAAAAGATCTAAAATTTCAAGTTAAGTCTATACTCTTCCAGGCCAGCACTATAAATAGTCAAGTGGATTTTACTAGGGGAGGAGTAGGGCTGGCAGTGTGTACAGGCAGATGGAAGCAGACATGATCCAGCCAGGGTAAGCTAAGGACACACACACAGAAGACTTTGGTGTAGAACTGCAGAAGTGACATTCTTGCCTGGAACAAACAGTCGGCTGATAGTCCAGTAAATATTTTACCACGGAGAGTTTGTGTCTTCTGGTGCTAAGAAATTGATGCTTCTCTCTGAACAGAAACAAGTTTTTGTTTAAGCATGAAATCTACCATCTCAAAGATCAAAGAAAGATGGCCTGGAAGAGCAGGCATCATAAATATTTGAGGCATAATGAAAGCTATCTATCTGTTGAATAAAACTGACATAATTGCAGAAAGATTTAATTTGGATCCAGAGATAAAAATCTTATTAAGCAAGTAGACAATTTAAAGTAAGAAAATGAGGCTAAAATGTGGAAGAGATGTCAAAAGACTATTTAAGAATGTGAAGATGAAAAGAGAAGTTCCATAGAAATTGATTTTCTGTTCTCTTGTTTTCTTATTATTTTCCCTTTCCTTACAGAATGTTACTAGCTCAAGCTGACCTTAAACTCTTTTTAGCTGGCCTCAAACTTGCAGTTTTCCTTCACCACCACCCAAGCACCAGAATGATGGGCATGTAGCGTACAACTTTATATAGGTATTGGCTAGTGTTGGTTTGAAACTTTTGCATGAAGACCTTTGTGACCTTTCTGTATCCCAGTTATTTTCAGATTAAGAACCCCCTCACAGAACGATCTATTCTATATCTCTGGATTAGTCTTGGACAGTCTGATTTGGGAATGATCTTTGTCTTTATTTCTCCACCTTCCAAGGCCTGTTTTCTATTTCCTGGTCATTTCTTTTTCTATTAACATTTCTGCTAAATGTAAATAGAGAAAATAATGACTTTTGCTATTTGCAGAGATGATTTTGATGCCTTTGGGTTTTTTTGTTTGTTTTTGTTTTAATAATAAGAATTTCAAATAAAGGAAAGAAAAGAAGAACTGTGTTGGGATAAGGAAAGATTTTTGAATTATAAGTTTTTGTCTTAACTGCTGTCTCCAAGATGGAATTAAGACACACCTCAGATTGTTCAAGAAATAGCTGAGGGCGTGGGCATGTTTGGGGATGGTTTGGTACTGTTACTCTTATTTCAAAGTCTTTTCATAGTCACCTTATGTAAGTACATCTTCATTTTCTTCAAACTAGCCAATCAGGAGCAGATTGTGAACATGAGTCAACCAATCGAAGCAGAGAAGCTGGGCCTGCTGCATTAGGGATAAATAGGGAGCAATCTGACTGCTTAGTGTGCTTACTTGCCAGCTTTTTAGCTGATGATGCATCCTTCTACAGAAGTAAATTTTATCTTGCTGAGGAAAGAAGAGAATTTCAAGAAAGATCTCTCCACATCTGTTTACTTCTAATAGAGCTCAAAACTATTTTGGAGTCCAGCCTGCTCCCTGATATGCTTAATCTGGGCCACAAATGAAGACTTGCAACAGAGTAACTATGGCAGGGATAGATTTAGACTTCCTTTATACTTAAGGCAAAGGTCACTCCTGAAGAAATTATATAGAAAATGAAAAGGATAACAACTTCCAGTTAAAACAAAGTATGTTGATTACCTCAAGTTTAGTATTAACTATTTCTCTCTCCTTCAATTATATAGAATTGAAATTCCTACAAGGCACCCTTGTATATCTGTACCCTTGGGTTGTAGACAAATTTTTCCTACTCTCTCTTTGGATCAAATACAGTGTGTCTTTTGAAAGCTTGAACATCAATGCATTTCCTCCTGTTTAGAAAATAATGCCTAGTTCCCACAAAAGTCCTTTTCATCTCTGAGACTCCTAAATCTTGACTATTTGATTAAAATTGAGGATATTTGTCTAAATAAGCCTCTCGTCCAGAAGCAGCCCAATAGACCTACAAAGTACGGTGATTTGTTATCTTTGAAACAGAAACAACTAGAAGTCTTTTATTATTGGCTATAATAGCAAGTGGCATCTCTTTATTATGTTTGGCAGCTGACATATCAAATTGCATTTTAGTTGGTTGTTATACATGAAATAGAATATGAGTAGATTCAAAATGAGAGTAGCAGCCTTGGGACATGGGCTATTTCACATCAAGTGGTTGCTATGACAACCTGTCAGGATGTTGTTTTGTAATCTTTTGGATTGGGTTCTGGCCCAGGGTTACTGTATTGGAACTGGATAGGGGTTTAATAACAGGATGCAAGGATGTTGTACCTTTACTCAATACCTTTTGAATTTGCAATGTTGCTATGATCTAGAAGAGATGACATTGAGAGAATATTTGAATTCTCCAGAATCCAAACAAGGTCACATCTGTCCATGAAAATACTCAGATGAAGTGTTCTGTGGTTCAAGAACCCAGAGACAGGATTTTCTGTCCTTGGCCAGTGGATAAAATGTATGTAAGTATCCCCTTATATATGCACATCCTTGAACAGTTATATGTAATGAAAAGTTGGGAGAGTAAGCCCTTTTTGTACTTGTCTTGTATTAAAGAATTAGAACTGAACATCCCTTAGAAAATAGTTTGACCACAAAGCAAAGCACAGCTGCTTTCTAACACTTCATATGCTCCATCTCACTTCATATGTAGAAATATTCTGCAGCATGTGGAATTTGGACCAGAGGAGAGAACTGGGCAGACTGTGGAAAGAGGCTGTTGGGAAACCATACAACATTCCTCACTCTTTACCTTGGCTTTGGCCACAGGGACAAGGACGCCATATGATAATGTACTTCTAGAAGTACTTCTCCCCCGGGATGAGCAGGGGAATCCACCAGGAAACTATCCCTCAGTCTGACCCCAGTTATGTTACAGTGAGTGTGATCCTGAACAAAACATGTTTCCACTCTGGGTTCTCCCTAGGAAATGAGGGGTTGAGTTTCCTCTGGCTGTCAAGTTGTGTTATTTATCATCTGTGGGGCAGAGCCAGATCTACACTTTCTTTTGTACCCTCCCCCCCAAAATCCACATTTCCATCATGATTTTGCAGAAAAACTACGTGCCACATTTAGTAGGACCTTCTCACAATTAAAAGGGAGAGGAAAAAGTATTCTTCCTCACACACATGATATTTTTTTTAGGATTTGTAATTGTGGCATTCTGAAGCAAAAGTTCCTTTGTAGTAAGAAAAAAGTAAACTCCCAGATAGAATCAAGTCAGCTGCAGTACCTCTCCTGCTACCAACAGCATAAGCTCAGCTTCTAGTTACTGAGCATTTTCTATACAGAGACAGTGCTAAGTACTGTGAATACATGGTCCTGCTTAGTACTTACAACAGATATACATGTGTGCAAGTTAGCATCCACTCTATTTCAGTGTTATGCAAAATCCTCACACTCACCTAACAAAGTAGATAAATGGATTGAGTTAAAGCTTCATAAAAAAATGAAGTGTTATCAATTGTCTCCACTGTTACAAATAAAGAAACAGAATCATACTAGCTACTGGTAGGGAAGGGATTTGGACCTAAATGGCTTGGCATCACAACACTTTCTCATAGCTTCTCTGTCTGTTCTCTTCACTTGTAAAGATAGCAGTCACATGAGGTGCTTTTAATATACAGAGATCTTAGAGCCCTATTCCCAGCCAGTCAGATTATCAAAAATTGCTGCCTGGAACTGAGTTTGAAGGTAGGCCATCAGCATCACTATCTCAAGATGGACAACTAAAGACAATGAAGTTAAACAGTTGCTGTATCCCCTAAGCCAACGAAGACTGACCAAGGTATGGCAAATGTACAGTTCAGTGGGTAACATCCCAGTGTGATTTTTAGGGCCTGAACCTACCATCTTGGCTAATTTATTTTTCCTAGTCTAAACCCTATCGCCATGAGTTTAATGTTCTCTTTTAAAGACTATATGACACATCATACTCTGTGGATCAGAAAACAGATTATCAGTGTAGTGATTTCCCACTTAGGTTTGTCAAAATGAATCTTTGCTCCTCACTATCACCAACTTGAAGTCATTATGCACTTTCTTCAGTGAGATAAGCCTGTCTAAGACAGGGTTCCAGAACTTCTATGCACATTGGAATCACCTGGAAAACCATTAAAAACTACAGGTGCCTGTTTTTTACCACAGACACTGATTTTATGAGTAGGGGATGTGCCTGGGCACTAGGGGGTGGGGTGGGGGAGGGAGGAAAAAACTTTCTAGATGATTGATTCTGATTTTTCAGTAGGGTTTGAAGCATTGGTTTGAGAACTTGGTCTGTAAGTTTGCTAATGTGTTGACTTAAGAAGACCATGGAGCCAGGTGCTGGTGGCTCAGGCCTGTAATGGTAGCTACTCAGGAGGCTGAGATCTGAGGATTGTGGTTCAAAGCCAGCCAAGCACGAAAGGCCGTGAGACTCTTATCTCCAATAAACCACCAGAAAACCGGAAATGGTGCTATAGCTCAAGTGGTAGAGTGCTTGCCTTGAGCTGAAGAGCTGAGGGACAGTTCCCAGGCCCAGAGTTCAAGCCCCACAACCGACAAAAAAAAAAAAGAGTTCTCTATGGACAGAACTTACTTTTGAATGTCTCACTCCCATCTCTCTTTGGCATTTCAGCCTGCTTGAAAAAATTTGCATGTAATTCCTCCCACTTTGTTGTTACCTGACTCAGAAGTCTACCTCACTGTCAAATAATAGTTTCTTTTTTTTTTTTTTTTTTTTTGGTTCCGTTGTGGGGTCTGAACTCTGGGCCTAGACGCTGTCCCTCAGCTCTTCAGCTCAAGGCTAGCGCTCTACCACTTGAGCCACAGCGCCACTTCCGGCTTTTTTCTTTTTGCTTATGTGGTGCTGAGGAATCGAACCCAGGGCCTCATGCATGCAAGGCAAGTACTCTACCACTGAGCTACCTTCCCAGCCCCTCAAATAATAGTTTCTTCCCAAAGGTATCAGTATCACTCTTGGAGTGATTTTGGTGACATATTTGTATTTGTAAAGTTCCCTTCTTCTTATTTTCCCTATCTAGTACATTTCTTTTTAAATTCTTTTTTTATTTCTCTTTTCTCTCTTTTAAATTCTTTTATCTTTACATTTTTCTTCCAATAGCAAAGTGAAAAACTCTTACACTTAATTTATAGTTCCTTCCTCAGACTCCAATTTACTATTGATAGGCAAAAGCTCCCATATACTTATAAGTGCTTAATAGTTGACAACAAAATCTTACAGAAAGTAAGAGACCAAGTAAGGTAGAACTGAGTCAAGCTTCATCCTCAAGAAGTTCAGTAAAGTCAGACTAGCATAATTACTTGGAAAATATTGTTGGATTATTAACTGAACGGGTAAATTTGTTGACTAGTGTGCAAATGGACTTGATTAATTTAGAACTTTCTTCTGTAGTAGATAGGTCTTTAACTGAGACATTAAAACCAAGAGAGATGTTGTTTGGCAGGTAAGAGGAGGCAGGTAAGTTACATATGGAGCAACTCTTGGCAGAGGCTGGAAAATGGAGCATGCAGGTTACTAGGCCAACTAGCTTGGCTAGAATGAAAGTATAAATTGGGTTTGGCAGATAATAAGGAAGGATTGCTGGGGTAGAGGTAGCTGTTGTATGAGATTTAACAGCAAGAATAGTTTGGGAGAGCTAAAAAGACAAAAAGTATATTACAAGTTTCTGTTTTCCTTTGTATGGTTGTTGAAGTCCAGTTGGTCTACAATTGTGTTATGAACACAGAACAAGGCTGGTTCTGTGAGTTGGAGGGTAAAGCTTCCGAAATTAACTCTGAAATTAATTTAGGTTTAAATTTTTCTTGTTCTGATGTTTTCCTGAGGAAAAAGAAAAGAGGTGGGAGTTCAGGTACTTTTTTTTCTAACTAGAAGGGTCAGAGCAGGCAGGGGGCTGTCATAGTTGCTTCTCTTTGTTCAGGAATTAGAACATGTGAACAAATGGCTCCACCCCTCATTCTGTGAGCTGATTTCCTCCCATATTTCCTAATTTTTCCCATGACGTTGCAGCCTGTTTCTTCACAAGATTGTGAGGCCTGAAAGACCCCATTGTTTCCTAGGCGTGCAAGCTTGTGCACACTGCTGGTCTGGCTGCCTGGGGTCTGAGTGTGGGTGGTAATAGGGCCATGTAGACTGGAGAGTGCATACTTCTGAGGGTAGCAAACATGTTCTGTTTACCCAGAGTCCACAGAATGTCTTTTTCTAGGTAGAACGAGCTCTACTTTTAAAATGTTCTTTACCAACTGCAATCTGATTGGCAGGAAGGGAGACATTCCACTAGGGAAAGGAAAGTTTCTTAATGGCAAATCAGACGGATGAAAGCCTTATCCAAACTTCACTTTTTGTCCAGATAAATGCAAACTTTTGTTCTTACAGAGCACACACTGTCATTGTTAGCCTGCCTGGGATTTGTGTGAGCTCTCGAAGTTAGTCTCCTGTCAGTCCATAGTCTGCTTGGCAAATTCCAGTCAGTGTGCTCTTTGAGGGTACAAAATTTTAATGATAGTAAGAGGAAAAATGTAATGACAAACAACTGGAGTTTAATACTAATGAAGGTTTCCTTAAATGGAGGTAACATATACTCTTTATATTAAAATGTAAAGAGCGGGGATCTGTATTTAATTAATACTAATAGACCAGTTAGAAGACACTGAGTTTGCATTGACTTCTAAAATAATATTAACATTTTCCATAAGATTTAGAAAATTCCCCATTGTTTTTAAATGCCAGTGGCAGCAGTGGCTTTGAGGTCTAAAGTCAGGATTAAGAGTCAATTGATTTCTCATCACAACTCTGTGTTCACTGAGTCATATTGGCAGCTTGAAAACAGCCATGGTGAACGTATTTACACCATGGAAATCAGCAAACACTATAAATCAGAACTCTCCAATCTCAGAGCCTGGTTTTTAAACCTTTAGCACTATGCCAGGTTCAAAGTGGAATTTTCTCCTGAGCCATGTAATGTGGATTCCCACTGAACACAAGTAACATGTACATTTGAAAATATAAGTCAGGTTATGAGGTTCCTTTGCTGAGACCCTCCTGTGGCTCTCCATTTTTTTTGAGTATTTAATCACATGTCCTGAAGGTTATTCAAGCTCTGATGGCCCTTGACCTCTCTTTTCTCTCTCATCACTCTCCTCCAGACATTTGGTTCCATCCCTGTTGCTGTGGAATTCATGACTCCTTTGGTAGGGCCTACCCAATTTTTAGGATATCTCAGCGTTTCCGAAAGGCTTAATAACAGACTGCTGGGTCCTGCTCTGGTGACTCTGAGCCAGAACAAGTTTATAGGTGATGCTATTGGGCTGTGGGACAATACTAAGTGATGGCCTCCTGGCTTTTTTTCTCACCTCCTTCAAGTCTTGGACCTACTGGTGCCTCCTCACCATCCTATGTCAAACTGTAGCCTTTCTTCCCATACTTCTAGTTCCTCTGCTAAGTATTTTTCTTACTCTCTAACAAATATCACTTAGTTATTGTGAATAATATCGTTTATGTCCTATCTCTCTCTACTAGATCCTCACTTCCACAAAGTAGTCATTTTATCTATTTTCTTCATTCTATCCCAAGTATGTCAGAGTACCTAGCTTTTGGTAGGTGGATAAATTATTGACAGAATTAATGAATGGATAATGTTGAGAAATGACGGATCTGAAATTTTGAACCCAACACCTTTTTACTCACTAGAGAATCGTGTGTGTGTGTGTGTGTGTGTGTGTGTGTGTGTGTGTGTGTGTGTGTGTGTGTGTGTGATGTATATGCTGGTATGGAACTTGAATTCAGGGCCTGGGCACTAGCCTTTTGCTCTTACTCTCAAGGCTGGCACCTACCCCTTGAACCATACCTTCACTTTCAACTTTTTGGTGGTTAATTGGAGATAAGTCTCATGGACTTTTCTGCCCTGGGTGGCTTCAAACTCTTCCTCAGATCTCAGCCTCCTGAGGACTACAGGCATGAGCCACTTGGTACGTGGTTTTACTGGAGAATCTTAAAACACTTGCTGCGTTTTTCAGCTTAAGTTTGAGAATAACTTGCTGATTCTTGAGTAGTAGGTCCAGCAAATAGTTATGCTTTGGTTTTACTGGCTTTTACCTAAAAGTTCCTAGGCTAGTGTCCTTTGAACTCTGCAGGAATTCCTTGGAGGAGAGGCTTGAGAGGTTCTGCAAACATTTAATTTACACCTTATTTTTTAACACTTTAAAACTATTTTTTCTAACGAGAATTTAAAAAATACACACCAAAATTTAACACATGCGGACTACCAACAGATTGGCTTGAACTGTCAGGTTAACCTTGAAATAAAGTGTTTACTGTTATTTTAGTGTATGCATTTGAGCTCATAAATAAGTCATTTATCAAGAACTTTTGTAGCTATGTTTTTCAGATTCCAGCTTGATCATAAATTGAACAAGTGAATTCCTCTTGTTACAAATACTCAGTGTGTACAATTCCATACCAGGCAGGGCTCTTTGGTTGGTAAGTTTCTGTGTGGATCAATGGCCAGTAGCCTCCGTTACTTGGTGACATACATGATGCTGTTAACTTTATATTTTGAATACTCCTTGACTGACTTTTAAGGAAATCAAGTCATTGTCAGATTGTACATTTACTTAGATTAATGGTTAAAATTTGAAATAAAAAATCCATTGCTTTCAAGTAAATTTGAGGCAGATGATGAAATATAAAATATAGTGCTGAAGAGCTGCTGTAACTCCCAGTATTACTATGTCTTGCTGTTACAACCACTTATTTTCAGAATTCAGATGTAGACATTTCCATAGTATATTCCAGTGGCAAAGAATACAGTGTTATTCCTGCAAGTTTGGTTTCTGAGTGTCAGGAAGTAGTAAGGGTAGCAACAGCAAGAAATCTATTTGAAAATTCACATTTCAGGAGTAGAATTCAGACAGCAAGAAATTAGGTATCTGTAGTTATGTTTTAGGATTTTCTTAATATAGTGTAAGTGAATATGAACATGAGAATAAGTCATATTCTAGGGTCACTTAAAAGTTAATTAATAATTTGACTTGCTCTCTGAAAGACCCACTCTCTCCTAACTCAAAAGTTCCATCCAATGCATTATATGAACTAATTCAGTCTTTGTGGGACACTTTTGTAGCCCTCCTTGTACCTAATAATTTGTTTAAATTATTATTTTACCTCCCACATATTTAAACCCCTCAAAAGTAAGGATTGTGAGTTGGATACTGGTGGCAAGAAGAAATATTCAAGACCCTACCTCAAAAATAACGAGATCAAAAAGGACTTGGAGGTGTGGCTAAAGTAGTGATGTATTTCATAGTTAGCAAGCATGAAGCCTTGCATTCAACCTTCTGTACCATTAAAAAAGAGAGAGAGAGGTAAAGTAAGGATCATGGCTGGTATAGTGGTATACATCTGTAATCCTACATTTAGGAGATAGAGACAATATGGTCTAGGTCAAAACCAGCTTGGTCTATATGTAAGATTCTGTCTTAACAAAACAAACTAAAGTAGAAAGTGAGAATTGTGTCCCATTCAGCTTTGTTTCCATAATGCCTGGGACTGCCTAACACATGGTGAATACTTAGCTTGGATTTATTAGATGTTGTGCATTCCACTGCAGAAGATATAAGCTTGAAATGAAGCTTCAGTGAAGCTCATGTTAAATGCATAATCAGTAATCTTCCACTGAAAGCATACATTTTAGCATAAAAAATTGGATCGGTGATTTTTTTTCCTTTCATTTCTCTTGAACAATAACTTCAGGTTTTTCTAGATCCTTTCTAGAAATGTCTTTGTCTCTGACTCTTCCATGTCATCCTACTTGCCACTGCCCTGGTCCAAGTTGTGTCCTTCTCTTCATTCCTCTCATACAGCCTCAGAAGCCCTTCCACAGATCAGGTTCTCTCCTTTTCCACCTTGCTATGGCAGTTCTCAACTTATCAAACATATCTCAATGTGGCATTTGGCTTACATTCCTTGTTCAATAAGATCTGAACCTCTGTTGTCTAGGATAGAGAAAACTAGCCTCAACTGGCTAGTGAGTTCTTAAATAGTGGTAAGTCCATGCTGGAATGTGTTATACATGTGTATTCTATACTCCATTCAATGTTTAGTATGAAAAAATGTAAACTGTCTCATTTCTAGTTTCTACCATATTTTTGATATATCAGATTACATGACATATATCACTACCTAGGCACAGTGGCACAAATCTATAATCTTAGCTACTTGAGATGCAGAAATGAGAGGATTGCATTTCAATCCCAGTCAGACCTCAAAACTCCTCAGACTCTATCTCAGCCTCAGTGCTCGGTGCATGCACCAAGTGGCATGCACTTTTTTTTTTTGTCGGTTGTGGGGTTTGAACTCTGGGCCTGGGTGCTGTCCCTGCACTCTTCAGCTCAAGGCGAGCACTCCACCACTTGAACCATAGCACTACTTCTGGTTTTCTGGTGCCTAATTGGAGATAAGAGTCTCATGGACTTTTCTGCCCAGGTTGGCTTTGAACCATGATCCTCAGATCTCAGCCTCCTGAGTAGCTAGGATTACAGGACCAGCACCTGGCTGACATGTACTTCTTACTCAGCTAAGGGGAGAACAATGACTGGGTGCAATTATGTGTGCCTGTCATCTGCAGTGACACAGGGAAGCACAAGTAGGAGGATTACAGCCCAGGCTGAGGACAAAAAACAAAACCTTACCTCCAAAATAACCAATGTTTAAAAGGTGGCCCAAGTGGTAGAGTACCTACCTAAGAAGCACAAAGCCCTGAGGTAAAACCTCAGTACCATTAAAAGAAAAAAAGTCACTAAAATGGATTCCTCATGGATTTTTAATTTATTTTAACATTATTTATTTGTTGGCTTTTCTTAATATAGCTACCAGAAATTTTTAAATTACATGATTGATTCACTCTGTATTTCTACTGTCATGGCTGATCTATTCAGTTTAAGAACATTGAAGGTTTCTTCTTTTTCTTTTTTTCTTTTTTCTTTTTCCCTTCCCATCCCTTCCCATCCCCCGACCTCTCCACCTGGTCCTCCCCTCCCCCCCCCCCCACCAAAGTTGTAAAGTTCATTTTTCGACATAACATCTTGTACATCTCATTGTTTCAATGGGACCACCTTATCCCTATTTAAACGATTTGTTTTTTCCCTTCCCCTCCACCAATTATACCAACATCAAATACAGTGAAAACAGGGGTTATACTGTGGGGGAGGGACATACAAAGCAACAAAGAAATCATCTTATAAATATGTTAGAAACAATCACATGAAAGAAAAAAACATTTGAATACATATCTTGGGGTTCATTTCCCTAACATCAACTTATCTGACCTTTTCTGCTTGTCTCAGACATATACTAGTTATTGCAAATAAGGGAAACCATGGGGCCTATGTTTCTTTGGGCCTGGCTTACTTCATTTAATATAATTTTTTCCAAGTCTTTCCATTTCCTAACAAATGGGGCAATGTCATTCTTTCTGATGGAGGCATAGAATTCCATTGTGTATATATACCACATTTTCTTGATCTATTCATCTACTGAGGACCATCTGGGTTGGTTTCATATCGTAGCTATGGTAAATAATGCTGCCATCACATAGTTGTGCTGGTAGCTTTAGTATGGTCTTGTTAGTGATCATTTGGGTAAATGCCCAAAAGTGGGATTGCTGAGTCATAGGGGAGCTCTATGTAGAGTCTTTTGAGGAACCTCCATACTGCTTTCCAAAGTGGTTGAAGAAGTTTACACTCCCACCAACAATGCAGTAGGGTTCCCTTCTGTCCACATCCCCTCCAGCATCTGTTGTTATTAGAGTTCTTGATTATAGCCATTCGGTATCTCAATGTTGTTTTGATTTGCATTTCTTTTATGGTTAGAGAGGTTGAGCATTTCTTCATGTGTATATTGGGCATTCTTATTACCTCTTCAGAGAAATTTCTCTTTAAGTCTTTAGCCCACTTATTTACTGGCCAGTTGTTTCTTTGAGGGTTTGTTGTTGGGGGATTTCATTTTTTGAGTTCCAGGTATATTTAAGATATGAGACCCTTGTCTGTTGTATGGCTAGTAAAGATCTTCTCCCAATCTGTGGGCTTTCTGTTGATCTTTCTAGCTATGTCCTTTGCCATGCAGAAGCTCTGCAACTTCATGCAATCCCATTTGCCCAATCTTTCTTTGATTTGTTGTGTTTCTGCATCTCTATTAAGAAAATTTCGGCCTGAGCTAAGGAGACCTAGAGTTTCTCCTATTCCATCTTGTTATGTTTTCAGAGTGTCTGCTTTGACTCTGAGGTCTTTGATCCATTTGGAGTTGATTCTGGTGCAGGGTGGTATATAAGGATCTAGCTTTAGTTTTCTACAAGTGATTAACCAATTTTGCCAGCACCATTTACTGAAGAGGCTGTCTTTCTTCCATTCTATTTTTTAGCTCCCTTATTGAAAATTAGATGGCTATAGGTCTTTAGGTTTATTTCTGGTTTTTCAATTCTATTCCATTGGTCCTGAGGTCTGTGCTTGTGCCAGGGATTGAAAGGTTCTTATTCCAGGCCTCAGTTACCTTTTTGGCCTTGTAGCTCAGTCCTTCCTGTCCCCTTGTTATTCCTCCTAACCCTCATACTCACCAGTTACATTTTATACTTGTGGTTTTTCCATGTTCTGATCTTCTTGAAATGTCCTTCTTTTCCTTAGTAAACTGTCATAAATCCTGCTCAGACTTTTAGGGCCTGACCTATTTGGCTCATGTTGGCAAAGATATTCCTCATTTTCTCAAGTTGAATAAGCCCTACCCCCTTCCCTGCTTCCTACCTCCCAGGCTTTTAGTATCTCCATCATTGCCCTTGTCTTACGGCTCTGCCATGAAGTATCTTCTTAGCTACATTCCCCAAAGGAAAAGGCATCAACTTAGTCCTCTGATAACTGCCAAGGGCAATATCTGGTGTGTATTAGACATTTGATTGACCTTTACTAAATTGATTTGTGAGCTAGAGATATAATTTAGTGGTAGAGCACATGCTTAGCATACACAAGGTCCTAGGTTTGACCCTCAGCACCAAATAAGAAATTAATTTGTAAATTTATCTCGTCCCACTGCACATGCTGCTATTTCTACATGCATTAGACCTTGATCACTTTAATCATTGGTAAAGGAAAGAATTAGATGCTGAGGTGGACAGGACAGAACCTCCCAGCCATAACTCCAGTTTCTGATTTTATGTTCAATAAAGTAGCCTCTTTGTTCTCACTGGGTGACTTATAATGAGATAAAACTGTAAATTCATGAAATCTGCAGGTACTATGCAGATGGGTGGTATAAAATGACCATATATGTCACATATTTTACCTGTTTTCTCTACAGGAATCTCATATAGGATTTTGGTTTGGTAGAAGTCTCCAGTTCTAAAACATTTAGAAGCCATTGTTCTGGTTCTAAATTTAAATTTTTATTTCCATTCCAAAAATTTCATTTTGGTTTTGGTGAAGAGGTTCCTACTGTCCTGATGGGTCATATAGAGTCAGATGCCTCAACTGTACAAACCTGGGAAGCTTTTCAAAAAAGACTGATATGCAGGCCCACCCTGTGTAATAAAAAAAAGTTTGGAGCCCTATGTAATAAGGTTGGAGAATTGAAGTGGACCCAGTATTTATAAAAAGACTAAGTAAATACTTCCTAATTAGCTAGGAAAATGTTGACGTTAATCATCTTTCTTCGTATTATATCATGTTGTTAGCTTTGTTGGAAGTAAAACTAATGCATTCTCTTATTTGTATGATTGCTTAGAGCCTCAAACAGCCTTTATTTGTTTGCTTTAATTTTTCTTTCTTTTTTTTCCATTATCGGGGATAGAACCTAGGGCTTCATCCTTGTTAAACAAGCACTTTACCACTTGACACACCCACAGGCTAACAGAAAACAACCCTTAATAGAACTCATCATCATCTATGAACAGTTTCCTAGAACTTCTGAAATTAAAAATTCCCTTGTCTATTTTTCTCTAAAACCTACATGAGGCAGAATGTTAATGTTTTTTATTGGTAGAAATAGTCAGCAGAGATCATGAGAATGAGGTCCAACAGGGTCAGTGGGTTTAAGCAGTTTGCACAGGTAGTGGCCTTCTTTGCACCCTTGTTAGCCTGAATAAACACTGTTCCCCTGAAGATACTGCCAGGCTCAGCTCTGTTGATATAATCTGACTTTCTAGTTAATCACTTTTTAATGATATTCTTCCTTTTGCCCTTGGTTTGTAAGAAACCAGCTTTTCAAGTAAAGTTTGAGAAAAATTAGTTTTAATCTCCAAATTCACTAAAATGGGCTCTTGTGTAGGCATTAGTTTTATGAAAACGGGGAGAAAAATAAACCTTATGTCTATGCATCAAATCTCTCTTAAT